>NW_020681954.1:0-7584 GCF_002925995.2 Terrapene triunguis
GGTAGAAGGAAAAAGGTGCCTCTGAATCACCAATGCCTCTAGCCATCGGGTAAAAGTGTCAATAATTACCAAAATTTATCATCAGTCAAAAATGGAGTTGGCAGATTATTAACGTTTTACTGATTTTTTCCAATTTTTTCCAATTTTTACAAATGAAATTTCATCAGAATTTCAAATTTTGAAAAATTTCAACTGGCTCTATTTTCACTTTTGCGGTTGACAGTTCCAGTGTTCCAGAGCATCACACCTGTCATTACCATGCAGAATGAGGTGTTCCCCATCCCCAGGTAATCTTGGCCAGACCTCTAAAGAGTTTTGGAGATGAAGACCAAAATTTTACTAGGACCCAGTAATTCCACTGTGAGCCACTGAGTACAGCAGAGCCCTGGGATATTGTACTCTATGTTATCTCTGTGGCCAGACAGAGAGGCTGCTGTGTTCTGGACCAATTATACCTTTAATAGGGGCGTGGTTTCATCCCTAGATACAGAAAACTACAGTCACAAAAGAGTAACAAGCCTTGTGGACAGGGAAGAAGCAGTAGATGTGGTCTATCTTGACTTTACTAAGGTTTTGATACTGTTTTGCATGACATTCTCATAAACAAACTAGGTGAAGGAGGAGCAATACAGCACCCTTTTGGGGTAAGTGACTGTCTGCAGTGTGTGTTTGTTTGTGTTTGGGGGTTACTTGCTGTGTGCTGAGCTTGTGTTTGTCAGTCTGTTTGTTTGGTTGGTTGTTTGAAGGACCGTGTGCTGTGGCTGGCAGTTGGAAGCTGTGAGCTTCAAAGGAAGGTTTGAAACCTAGAAGCCTCTGGTAATTGGCTGAGCCTTAATCAGTGGGCGGGGCATTCATACAGGCCAGGGCTTTATAAAGCAGCGCACAAGCGACCAGGGAGTTTTTGCGAACAGGGGCTGCTAACAGGGAGTTTCGCAAGGGAGTTGGGAAGGGGAGTGGGAAGGGGCGATGAGGGTCCCTTGCTGGTTCTATCTGTTTTCCCTTTATTCCCCTTAAAACTTTAAACTTCTTGCTTATACAACCCTTTCAGCGGACAAGGGGCTGCAGACAGGAGTTTGACAGAGGGAGGCTTACGATGGTTAGGAAGACCCGCAACACCTGTGCCAGCACTGCTTCTGTCTCCTCCACCTGCGCCTGTAGCCAGACAGAGCGCCTGAGCATGGATACTTCTACCCAGATCCTGGTGTGGTTTTGCAGAGACTGTAACTTGCAATTTCCACTTACTGATATCCAGGCTGGGGGGACCATCCAATGTGAAAGGTGCCTGCTGGTGGAATCTCTCAGGCAGCAGGTGGGAGAGCTACAGGAGGAGGTGGCTAGGTTGAGAAGCATCCGAATCCATGAGCAATTCCTGGACAGTGTCCATGTGGAGACAGCTGAGGTAGCTGTCCCAGGACACAGGACTGCTGATACACCACTGGTGGAGGAGGAGATGGCTCAGGGTGGACACTGGCAGCTGGTTACTTCTGGCAGCAGGCAGTGCTCCACCCCTGCTCCGAACCCTCCCGCTGTGGTAATAGGTAACCGTTATGCTCTTCTTGATACAGGAAAGAAAGCATCACCCCCTACAGTAAAGGAAGAGAAGCCTCGTACCCCTAAGGCTGGGAGGTCTGCTGCTACCACTGCGAATAGGAAACGTAGGGTAGTGGTGGTCGGAGACTCTCTGCTGAGGGGGACGGAGGCGCCCATCTGTTGCCCTGACATTTCATCTCGGGAGATATGCTGCCTGCCGGGAGCCCGTATCCGAGACGTTACGGAGGCATTGTCGAGGATTATCCTGCCCTCTGACTACTACCCCATGCTACTCATCCATGTGGGCACAAATGATACTGCGCGGTGTGACACTGAGCGGATCAAGAGTGACTACAGGGCTCTGGGAGTACGGTGAAGGAGTTTGGAGCGCAGGTGGTATTCTCTTCGATTCTTCCTATCAAAGGTGGGGCCCGGGCAGAGACAGATGCATCATGGAGGTGAATGCCTGGCTGCGAAGATGGTGTCGCCAGGAGGGCTTTGGCTTCCTAGACCACGGGATGCTATTTGAGGAAGGACTGCTAGGCAGAGATGGTGTTCACCTTTCGAGGAGGGGAAAGACCCTATTTGGACACAGACTGGCTAACCTAGTGAGGAGGGCTTTAAACTAGGTTCGACGGGGACAGGTGAGCAAAGCCCGCAGGTAAGTGGGGAACATGGAGACCTGGGAGATGGGTCGGAGACGAGAGGGAGTGTGGGCTATATTGGCAGAGAGAAAGGAGGGTCAGGACAAAACCGGGAGGAAAGATCAAACCAGTATCTTAGATGCCTATATACAAATGCGAGAAGTATGGGTAATAAGCAGGAAGAACTGGAAGTGCTAATAAATAAATACAACTATGACATTGTTGGCATCACTGAAACTTGGTGGGATAATACACATGATTGGAATGTTGGTGTGGATGGATACAGCTTGCTCAGGAAGGATAGACAGGGGAAAAAGGGAGGAGGTGTTGCCTTATATATTAAAAATGTACACACTTGGACTGAGGTAGAGCTGGACATAGGAGACGGAAGTGTTGAGAGTCTCTGGGTTAGGCTAAAAGGGGTAAAAAACAAGGGTGATGTCATGCTAGGAGTCTACTACAGGCCACCTAACCAGGTGGAAGAGGTGGATGAGGCTTTTTTTAAACAACTAACAAAATCATCCAAAGCCCAAGATTTGGTGGTGATGGGGGACTTCAACTATCTGGATATATGTTGGGAAAATAACACAGCGGGGCACAGACTATCCAACAAATTCTTGGACTGCATTGCAGACAACTTTTTATTTCAGAAGGTTGAAAAAGCTACTAGGGGTGAAGCTGTTCTAGACTTGATTTTAACAAATAGGGAGGAACTCGTTGAGAATTTGAAAGTAGAAGGCAGCTTGGGTGAAAGTGATCATGAAATCATAGAGTTTGCAATTCTAAGGAAGGGTAGAAGGGAGAACAGCAAAATAGAGACAATGGATTTCAGGAAGGCGGATTTTGGTAAGCTCAGAGAGGTGATAGGTAAGGTCCCATGGGAATCAAGACTGAGGGGAAAAACAACTGAGGAGAGTTGGCAGTTTTTCAAAGGGACACTATTAAGGGCCCAAAAGCAAGCTATTCCGCTGGTTAGGAAAGATAGAAAATGTGGCAAAAGACCACCTTGGCTTAACCACGAGATCTTGCATGATCTAAAAAATAAAAAGGAGTCATATAAAAAATGGAAACTAGGACAGATTACAAAGGATGAATATAGGCAAACAACACAGGAATGCAGGGGCAAGATTAGAAAGGCAAAGGCACAAAATGAGCTCAAACTAGCTAAGGGAATAAAGGGGAACAAGAAGACTTTTTATCAATACATTAGAACCAAGAGGAAGACCAAAGACAGGGTAGGCCCACTGCTTAGTGAAGAGGGAGAAACAGTAACAGGAAACTTGGAAATGGCAGAGATGCTAAATGACTTCTTTGTTTCGGTCTTCACCGAGAAGTCTGAAGGAATGCCTAACCTAGTGAATGCTAATGGGAAGGGGGTAGGTTTAGCAGATAAAATAAAAAAAGAACAAGTTAAAAATCACTTAGAAAAGTTAGATGCCTGCAAGTCACCAGGGCCTGATGAAATGCATCCTAGAATACTCAAGGAGCTAATAGAGGAGGTATCTGAGCCTCTAGCTATTATCTTTGGAAAATCATGGGAGACGGGAGAGATTCCAGAAGACTGGAAAAGGGCAAATATAGTGCCCATCTATAAAAAGGGAAATAAAAACAACCCAGGAAACTACAGACCAGTTAGTTTAACTTCTGTGCCAGGGAAGATAATGGAGCAAGTAATTAAGGAAATCATCTGCAAACACTTGGAAGGTGGTAAGGTGATAGGGAACAGCCAGCATGGATTTGTAAAGAACAAATCATGTCAAACCAATCTGATAGCTTTCTTCGATAGGATAACGAGTCTTGTGGATAAGGGAGAAGCTGTGGATGTGGTATACCTAGACTTTAGTAAGGCATTTGATACGGTCTCGCATGATATTCTTATCGACAAACTAGGCAAATACAATTTAGATGGGGCTACTATAAGGTGGGTGCATAACTGGCTGGATAACCGTACTCAGAGAGTTGTTATTAATGGTTCCCAATCCTGCTGGAAAGGCATAACGAGTGGGGTTCCGCAGGGGTCTGTTTTGGGACCGGCTCTGTTCAATATCTTCATTAACGACTTAGATATTGGTATAGAAAGTAGAATCATAGAATCATAGAATATCAGGGTTGGAAGGGACCTCAAGAGGTCATCTAGTCCAACCCCCTGCTCAAAGCAGGACCAATTCCCAACTAAATCAACCCAGCCAGGGCTTTGTCAAGCCGGGCCTTAAAAACCTCCAAGGAAGGAGACTCCACCACCTCCCTAGGTAACGCATTCCAGTGCTTCACCACCCTCCTAGTGAAATAGTGTTTCCTAATATCCAACCTGGACCTCCCCCACTGCAACTTGAGACCATTGCTCCTTGTTCTGTCATCTGCCATCACTGAGAACAGCCGAGCTCCATCCTCTTTGGAACCCCCCTTCAGGTAGTTGAAGGCTGCTATCAAATCCCCCCTCATTCTTCTCTTCTGGAGACTAAACAATCCCAGTTCCCTCAGCCTCTCCTCATAAGTCATGCGCTCCAGACCCCTAATCATTTTTGTTGCCCTCCGCTGGACTCTTTCCAATTTTTCCACATCCTTCTTGTAGTGTGGGGCCCAAAACTGGACACAGTATTCCAGATGAGGCCTCACCAATGTCGAATAAAGGGGAATGATCATGTTCCTCGATCTGCTGGCAATGCCCCTACTTATACAGCCCAAAATGCCGTTAGCCTTCTTGGCAACAAGAGCACACTGTTGACTCATATCCAGCTTCTCGTCCACTGTGACCCCTAGGTCCTTTTCTGCAGAACTGCTACCTAGCCATTCGGTCCCTAGTCTGTAGCAGTGCATGGGATTCTTCCGTCCTAAGTGCAGGACTCTGCACTTATCCTTGTTGAACCTCATCAGGTTTTTTTTGGCCCAATCCTCTAATTTGTCTAGGTCCCTCTGTATCCGATCCCTACCCTCTAGTGTATCTACCACGCCTCCTAGTTTAGTGTCATCTGCAAACTTGCTGAGAGTGCAGTCCACACCATCCTCCAGATCATTAATAAAGATATTAAACAAAACCGGCCCCAGGACCGACCCTTGGGGCACTCCGCTTGAAACCGGCTGCCAACTAGACATGGAGCCATTGATCACTACCCGTTGATCCCGACGATCTAGCCAGCTTTCTATCCACCTTACAGTCCATTCATCCAGCCCATACTTCTTTAACTTGGCGGCAAGAATACTGTGGGAGACCGTATCAAAAGCTTTGCTAAAGTCAAGGAATAACACATCCACTGCTTTCCCCTCATCCACAGAGCCAGTTATCTCATCATAGAAGGCAATTAGGTTAGTCAGGCATGACTTCCCCATGGTGAATCCATGCTGACTGTTCCTGATCACTTTCCTCTCCTCTAAGTGTTTCATAATTGATTCCTTGAGGACCTGTTCCATGATTTTTCCAGGGACTGAGGTGAGGCTGACTGGCCTGTAGTTCCCCGAATCCTCCTTCTTCCCTTTTTTAAAGATGGGTACTACATTAGCCTTTTTCCAGTCATCCGGGACCTCCCCCGATCGCCATGAGTTTTCAAAAATAATGGCTAATGGCTCTGCAATCTCATCCGCCAACTCCTTTAGCACCCTCGGATGCAGCGCATCCGGCCCCATGGACTTGTGCACGTCCAGTTTTTCTAAATAGTCCCAAACCACTTCTTTCTCCACATAGGGCTGGTCACCTTCTCCCCATATTGTGCTGCCCAGTGCAGCAGTCTGGGAGCTGACCTTGTTCGTGAAGACAGAGGCAAAAAAAGCATTGAGTACATTAGCTTTTTCCACATCCTCGGTCACTAGGTTGCCTCCCTCATTCAGTAAGGGGCCCACACTTTCCTTGACTTTCTTCTTGTTGCTAACATACCTGAAGAAACCCTTCTTGTTACTCTTAACATCTCTTGCTAGCTGCAACTCCAAGTGTGATTTGGCCTTCCTGATTTCATTCCTGCATGCCTGAGCAATAGTTTTATACTCCTCCCTGGTCATTTGTCCAATCGTCCACTTCTTGTAAGCTTCTTTTTTGCGTTTAAGATCAGCAAGGATTTCACTGTTTAGCCAAGCTGGTCGCCTGCCATATTTACTATTCTTTCTACACATTGGGATGGTTTGTTCCTGCAACCGCAATAAGGATTCTTTAAAATACAGCCAGCTCTCCTGGACCCCTTTGCCCTTCATGTTATTCTCCCAGGGGATCCTGCCCATCTGTTCCCTGAGGGAGTCAAAGTCTGCTTTTCTGAAGTCCAGGGTCCGTATTCTGCTGCTCTCCTTTCTTCCTTATGTCAGGATCCTGAACTCGACCATCTCATGGTCACTGCCTCCCAGGTTCCCATCCACTTTTGCTTCCCCTACTAATTCTTCCCTGTTTGTGAGCAGCAGGTCAAGAAAAGCTCTGCCCCTAGTTGGTTCCTCCAGCACTTGCACCAGGAAATTGTCCCCTACACTTTCCAAAAACTTCCTGGATTGTCTGTGCACCGCTGTATTGCTCTCCCAGCAGATATCAGGGTGATTAAAGTCTCCCATGAGAACCAGGGCCTGCGATCTAGCAACTTCTGCTAGTTGCCAGAAGAAAGCCTCATCCACCTCATCCCCCTGGTCTGGTGGTCTATAGCAGACTCCAACCACGACATCACCCTTGTTGCTCACACTTCTCAACTTTATCCAGAGACTCTCAGGTTTTTCTGCAGTTTCATACCGGAGCTCTGAGCAGTCGTACTCCTCTCTTACATACAACGCAACTCCCCCACCTTTTCTGCCCTGCCTGTCCTTCCTGAACAGTTTATATCCATCCATGACAGTACTCCAGTCATGTGAGTTATCCCACCAAGTCTCTGTTATTCCAATCACATCATAGTTCCCTGACTGTGCCAGGACTTCCAGTTCTCCCTGCTTGTTTCCCAGGCTTCTTGCATTTGTGTACGATTATTAAGTTTGCAGATGATACCAAACTGGGAGGGATTGCAACTGCTTTGGAGGACAGGGTCATAATTCAAAATGATCTGGACAAATTGGAGAAATGGTCTGAGTTAAACAGGATGAAGTTTAACAAAGACAAATGCAAAGTGCTCCACTTAGGAAGAAAAAATCAGTTTCACACATACAGAATGGGAAGAGACTGTCTAGGAAGGAGTACGGCAGAAAGGGATCTAGGGGTTATAGTGGACCACAAGCTAAATATGAGTCAACAGTGTGATGCTGTTGCAAAAAAAGCAAACGTGATTCTGGGATGTATTAACAGGTGTGTTGTGAACAAGACACGAGAAGTCATTCTTCCGCTCTACTCTGCTCTGGTTAGGCCTCAGCTGGAGTATTGTGTCCAGTTCTGGGCACCGCATTTCAAGAAAGATGTGGAGAAATTGGAAAGGGTCCAGAGAAGAGCAACAAGAATGATTAAAGGTCTTGAGAACAT
>NW_020681955.1:0-1123 GCF_002925995.2 Terrapene triunguis
GGGACTGAGAGGGACCAGACATCAATCCAGGTTCTCCCCATCTTTCTAAACAAGTCTCTCCTATTTCAAACTAGTAAGTAAAAGACAGGCAAGGCGTCTTAGATTTACTTTGTTTTCTCAACTTGTAAATGTACCTTTTTACCAGAGTGTGTATCTTTGTTTGCTGTACTTTGAACCTAAGACAGAGGGGGGTCCTCTGAGCTCTTTAAGTTTGATTACCCTGTAAAGTATTTTCCATACTGATTTTACAGAGATGATTTTTACCTTTTTCTTTAATTAAAAGCCTTCTTTTTTAAGAACCAGATTGATTTCTCCTTGTTTTAAGATCCAAGGGGGTTTGGATCTGTATTCACCAGGAATTGGTGAAAGGAGGGTGGAAGGAAGGAGGGGGGATGGTTAACTTCTCCTTGTTTTAAGATCCAAGGGGGTTTGGATCTGTGTTCACCAGGAAATTGGTGAAAGGTTTCTCAAGGCTTCCCAGGGAGGGAATTCTTGTGATGGTGGCAGCGGACCAAAGCTAAGCTGGTAGATAAGCTTAGAAGTTTTCATGCAGGCCCCTACATTTGAACCCTAAAGTTCAAAGTGGGGATCCAGCCTTGACACCTCCAGCTCTCCCCTGCCTGGTAAATTTTACCACCACTGTGACAGACCATTACTAAATCTTGTTCAGTGGTTTTGGAACAGGGTGATCTTCAGATGCATTTCAAATTATAACACATTAAAGCTATTCTGAGAGGTCTGTTTACACTTACATGAGTGATTGCCATAAAGTAAGTGAATTACTTCTTCCGTCAAATGATGCTTCTGACAGATGATCCTCCCTTCAGACTTCCATAAGCACAAAATTGTGTTTCATCTCCCTTCTACATTTCTGCCCAAGGTCATGTCTTAGTTCTATCTTATCCAGACCATTATTCTCATCAGGGAGAAATAAGGCTCTATGTCTGAGATGTAAAAATGGCACTGAGCTGCTATTTAGGCAGGACTACAGCATTTAGGAGGCCCATTTCAGATAAGACCCTGTTTACAACTTATCTATATATTATAAAGGGTAGCTGTTCCTACACAATTCCTGTCTAAGTGATCAGGCTATTTACAGTGCGAACATAGAAGTTTCAAGTTC
>NW_020681956.1:0-1334 GCF_002925995.2 Terrapene triunguis
CCTGACTGTCCAGAAGCGAGTGGCCATAGCCCTCTGGAAGCTTGCAACGCCAGACAGCTACCGGTCAGTCACGAACCACTTTGGCGTGGGCAAATCTACCGTGGGGGTTGCTGTGATGCAAGTAGCCAACGCAATCGTTGAGCTACTGCTCTCAAAGGTAGTGAGCCTGGGAAACGTGCAGGTGATCATAGATGGCTTCGCTGTGATGGGATTCCCAAACTGCGGTCGGCTATAGATGGAACTCACATCCCTATCCTGGGACCGGACCATGAGGCCAGCCCGTACATTAACCGAAAGGGCTACTTTTCAATGGTGCTGCAAGCACTGGTGGACCATAGGGGACGTTTTACCAACATCAACGTCGGATGGCCGGGCAAGGTTCATGACGCTCGTGTTTTCAGGAACTCTGGTCTGTTTAGACGGCTGCAGGAAGGTATTTACTTCCCGGACCACAAAATAACTGTTGGGGATGTGGAGATGCCTATAGTGATCCTCGGGGACCCAGCCTACCCGCTAATGCCCTGGCTCATGAAGCCCTATACAGGCGCCCTGGACAGTGAAAAAGAACTCTTCAACTACCGGCTGAGCAAGTGCAGAATGGTGGTGGAGTGTGCTTTTGGATGTCTCAAGGGGAGATGGAGAAGCTTACTGACTCGCTGTGATCTCAGCGAAACCAATATCCCCATCGTTATTGCAGCTTGCTGTGTGCTCCACAATCTCCGTGAGAGCAAGGGGGAGACGTTTATGTCAGGGTGGGAGGTTGAGGCAAATCGCCTGGCTGCTGATTACACCCAACCAGACACCCGGGCGATTAGAAGAGCCCAGCGGGATGCGCTGTGCATCCAGGAAGCTTTGAAAGCTAGGTTCCAGAGTGACCAGGGTAACCTGTGACTATTAAGTTTTTTTAAACAGAAGCTGAACCTGCCCCCGTTTCTTTACCCACTTAATGTTGACTATCCTCGCCAGTTACATACCCCCTTCCCCACCTTTCAAAACACCTTTAAAAATAAAATAAATGAAACTTTGTTCATTAACACCGTTTTCTTTATTAAGGATTTCGCAGTAAAGGGTTGAAACTGGGACGCAGACTGTGGTGGGGAGCGGGTGTAGTGATGGAAAGGACGCTTCTAAACTCGAGGAGTGACAGGCTCCTGCTCCTAGAGCGGTCCGCAGTGGTGGACTGGTTGTTTCAACGGATCCTGCCACCCCTCCTGTTCGGGACTCTGTGTGTGGGGGCTATGTGACTTTGTGGCTGGGGAGGGCGGTTACAGATCCCCTGCTGCGTGGCTCTGTGATCCAGGATAAGGACTGCTGCCTAAGATCTGTAAGCGCCC
>NW_020681956.1:1434-1902 GCF_002925995.2 Terrapene triunguis
CCCCCCCCACAGAACATGAAAACCACCTCCCAGACTGACCAGTGTGCCTAGTGACTGCAATGTGTGTGTGACCTTCTGCTGAACCTGCCCCCGCCTCTGTACCCTGGTAAAGGTGACTGTCCTCTCCAATTACCAACCCCCTTCCCCCCCTTCAAACACACTGTCCTCTAAAAGAACATGACGGAAACAGTAATTAACAGAAACGTATTTTTTATTAAGAACTACACAGTTAGGGGATGAAACTGGGACGGGGGCTTGGGTGAGGCGGGAAGGAAAGGACTTTTCAAATTTTGGGGAATGAGAGCCTTCTGGTACTTGAGCAGTCTGCAGGGGTGGAGTGAGAGTTTTCACAGACTCTGCCGCCCCTCCTTCTTTGGACTTTGGGTGAGGGGGGTATGGGACTTGGTGGCGGGGGAGGGCGGTTACAGATAGACTGCAGCGGGGCTCTGTCCTCCTGCCTCCGGTACT
>NW_020681957.1:0-4120 GCF_002925995.2 Terrapene triunguis
AGTGGCACCACTACCACCAACGCTGCCCCGAGAGTCTCGTGACCCCTCGGGGGCGGATGGCAGGGAGTATCCACTCACCGTAAACACTTCCTCCTCTTCGTCACCAGACGAAGCATTGGCGGAGACAGCCACAGCCCCTGCCTTGGAGGACAACAGGGTGCTGCAGCAGTTGCTGAGTAAGGGTATGTCTACACTACAAAATTAGGTCGGATTTATAGAAGCCGGTTTTATAGAAACCGGTTGTTTGCAGCCGATTATGTGTGTCCCCACATAAAATGCTCTAAGTGCATGAAGTCGGCGGACCGCGTCCACAGTACCGAGGCTAGCGTCGACTTCCGGCGCATTGCACTATGGTACCTATCCCACAGTTCCCGGAGTCTCCGGCGCCCATTGGAATTATGGGTTGAGATCGCAATGCCCGGATGATGCAAAGCAGTGCCGCGAGGGGTTCTGGGTACATTGCGTCAGGCCCCTCCCCCGCCGTCACAGCAACGGCAGACAATAGATTCGCGCCTTTTTACCTGGGTTACCTGTGCAGACAACATACCACGCCAAGCATTGAGCCCGCTCAGCTCAGCGCACCGTCACCATATGTCTTCCGGGTGCCGGCAAACGTGGGACTGCATTGCTAAACAGCAGCAGCAGCTTACTGCCTTTTGGCGGTAGACGGTGCAGCATGACTGGTAGCCTTCATTGGCGATCTGGGTGCTGGCAGCTGTGGGGCTGGCAGCCGTAGGGCTGCATTGCACCAGCCCCTTGCCTTTTGGTAGAAGATGGTTTATTACGACTGGTAACCGTCGTCATCGTACTGCAGTGGCTGTCGATCATGGGCACCCGGGCAGACAATGATGGTTATCAGTCGTAGTATGCTATTTTCTGCCAGGCGCCCTGTTGGCTCATTGCACGTTAGCAGAGTCGTAGTATGCTATTTTCTGCCAAGTGCCCAGTATTGTCTGCTAAGCACCCAGAAGAGGCCGATGGCGATCTGGGTGCTGGCAGACATGGGGCTGGCAGACGTGGGGCTAGATTGCTACACAGCAGCAACCCCTTGCCTTTTGGGCAGAAGATAGTATATTATGACTGGTATCCGTCGTTGTCATACTGCAGTGGGCATCATATTGTGCAGTAGACCTGAAGGCTTACTGCCAAGCGCCCAGTATTTGCTGCCAAGCACCCAGAAAATGCCAAGGGCTATCAGTCATGCTGCACCGTCGTCTTAAGATGTAAAAAATAGATTTATTCTGTATTCATTTGCTTCCCCCCTCCCTCCTGCTAAACCCAGGCTTTTGAGTTCAATCTTTGGGGGGGGGGCATTCTGTGTGACAGTTGTTTGTGTTTCTCCCTGATGCAAAGCCACCTTTCTTGATTTTAATTCCCTGTACCTGTACGCCATGTCGTCACTCACCCCTCCCTCCCTCCCTCCCCTGGTCCGTCAGATACTACTTTCGCGCCTTTTTTCAGACCAGACGCCATAGCCAGCACTGGGATCATGGAGCCCGCTCAGATCACCGCGGCAATTATGAGCACTATGAACACCACGCGCATTGTCCTGGAGTATATGCAGAGCCTCCTGGACATGCCAAAGCCAAACCAGGACCAGCTGAGGAGGAGGCGATGATAGTGATGAGGAAATTGACATGGACCTCTCACAAGGCACAGGCCCCAGCAATGTGGAAATCATGGTGTTACTGGGGCAGGTTCATGCCGTGGACCGCCGATTCTGGGCCCGGGAAACAAGCACAGACTGGTGGGACCGCATCGTGTTGCAAGTCTGGGACGATGCCCAGTGGCTGCGAAACTTTCGCATGCGTAAGGGCACTTTCATGGAACTTTGTGACTTGCTTTCCCCTGCCCTGAAGCGCCAGAATACCAGGATGAGAGCAGCCCTCACAGTGGAGAAACGAGTGGCGATAGCCCTGTGGAAGCTTGCAACGCCAGACAGCTACCGGTCAGTGGGGAATCAATTTGGAGTGGGCAAATCTACTGTGGGGGCTGCTGTGATCCAAGTTGCCAGGGCAATGAGAGACCTGGTGATATCAAGGGTAGTGACTCTGGGAAACGTGCAGACCATAGTGGATGGCTTTGCTGCAATGGGATTCCCAAACTGTGGTGGGGCGATAGACGGAACCCATATCCCTATCTTGGCACCGGCGCACCAAGCCACCGACTACATAAACTGCAAGGGGTACTTTTCAATGCTGCTGCAAGCCCTGGTGGATCACAAGGGACGTTTCACCGACATCAACGTGGGCTGGCCGGGAAGGGTACATGATGCTCGCGTCTTCAGGCAGTCTCTTCTGTTTCGAAAGCTGGAGGAAGGGACTTTCTTCCCGGACCAGAAAATAACCATTGGGGATGTTGAAATGCCTATCGTTATCCTTGGGGACCCAGCCTACCCCTTAATGCCATGGCTCATGAAGCCGTACACAGGCAGCCTGGACAGTAGTCAGGACCTGTTCAACTACAGGCTGAGCAAGTGCCGAATGGTGGTCGAATGTGCATTTGGCCGTTTAAAAGCGCGCTGGCGCAGCTTACTGACTCGCTCAGACCTTAGCGAAAAGAATATCCCCATTGTTATTGCTGCTTGCTGTGCGCTCCACAATATCTGTGAAAGTAAGGGGGAGACATTTATGGCGGGGTGGGAGGTTGAGGCAAATCGCCTGGCCGCTGATTACGCGCAGCCAGACACCAGGGCGGTTAGAGGAGCACAGCAGGGCGCGGTGCGCATCAGAGAAGCGTTGAAAACCAGGTTTGTGACTGGCCAGGCTACGGAGTGAAAGTTATGTTTGTTTCTCCTTGATGAACCCTCCGCCCCTCCCCCACCATCCGGTTAACTCTACTTCCCTGCAAACCAACCACCCCACCCTCCCCTACTACCCTCCCCCCTTCGAGCACCACTTGCAGAGGCAATAAAGTCATTGTTACTTCACATTCATGCATTCTTTATTAATTCAGCACACAACTAGGGGGATAATTGCAAAGGTAGGCCTGGATGGGTGGGGGAGGAGGGAAGGAAAAAGACACAGTGCACTTTAAAACTTTAAAACTTATTGCACTGGAAATCATCTAGGCTGGAGTGATTGGGTGGCCGGAGGCCCCCCCACCGTGTTCTTGGGCGTCTGGGTGAGGAGGCAATGGGACTTGGGGAGGAGGGCTGTTGGTTACAGAGGGGCTGTAGCGGCGGTCTCTGCTCCTGCTGCCTTTCCTGCAGCTCAACCATACGCAGGAGAATATCACTTTGATGCTCCAGCAGCCGGAGCATCGACTCTTGCTTTCTGAGTACAAGTTGACGCCACCTCTCCTCTTCACCATGCGTTTCAGCACGCAACTTCTCCTCTTCAGTCCGCGATTCAGCACGCCACCTCTCCTCTCGCTCATATTGGGCTTTTTTAAAATCAGTCATTGACTGCCTCCACGCATTCAGCTGTGCTCTGTCAGCGTGGGAGGCAGTCTGTAGTTCAGTAAACATTTCGTCACGCGTCCTTCGCTTCCTTCTTCGAATATTCACTAGCCTCTGCGAAGGAGTAAGATTTGCAGCTGGTGGAGAAGGGAGAGGTTGTTAAAAAAGATACATTTTAGAGAACAATGGGTAGACTCTTTCACGTTAGATTTTGCTGTTCACAACATCACACAGCACATGTGCTTTCGTTACAAGGTCGCATTTTTCCTCTTATATTGAGAGTCTCCTGGTTTGGTGTGAGAGATCACTCACGCAGTGCCAGGACACAGATTTCAGCTTGCAGGCAGCCATGGTAAGACATACAGTCTTTGGGCTTTTTTAACCTTCTTAACATGTGGGGATGGTTTCAAACAGTACTGCCCTCATTTCCCATACCAAGCACCCGTTTGGTTGGCCATTTAAAATGGGTTTCCAATGTAAAAGGAGGGGCTGCGATTTCAGGTTTAACATGCAGCACAAACCCAACTAACTCCCCTCCCCCACACACCCAATTCTCTGGGATGGTCACTTCACCCTTCCTCCCCACCGCGTGGTTAACAGCGGGGAATATTTCTGTTCAGCAGAGCAGGAAGGGGCACCTCTGAATGTCCCCTTAATAAAATCGCCCCATTTCAACCAGGTGACCGTGAATGATATCACTCTCCTGAGGATAACAAAGAG
>NW_020681958.1:0-3703 GCF_002925995.2 Terrapene triunguis
CCTCACTGCCCCTACCCCCCCATCCTCTACCCTCCCCCCGCCCGCCTCACTGCCCCTATCCACTTCACTGCCCCACCCCTTCCACTACCCTCCCCTCCACCCGCCTGCTTGCCTCACTGCCCCTACCTTTCCCCTCGCCCGCCTCACTGCCCCGCGCCCTCTCGGTCTGACCGCCCAGCCCCCCTCCTACCCTTGCCCCCCCGCCCCGGCGCGGCACTCACAGGAGCTGACGCTGAGGAGCAGTAAGTGGAGCCGGTGTAGCAGTACGAAATGCAACCCTCCCGTTTTGCAACTGAGTGCGGTTTCTGCCATGCAACGTGGCAGTTTGTGAAACAGTTTGTTAACTTGCTACCGCCTGTCCATGGGGTTGCGAATCAGGAGGGATGGGGTGTGTGGTCAAAAACAATCCCGATCTGCTTCCTGACCAGAGTGGCCCCTCTCATTGAATTCGTGAAAGGGGAGGTAGGGTTTGCGGGTATGGAGCGTGCCCCTGAGCCCAAGGTGAGACCAGAGTGGCCCCTTTCATTTTTTCCACTGGCTTCTCCTTGCTTATTTCCAATGACTTGGCTGCTCATGCACCTGTCACTGGTCCAGGGATGGTTGCCAAACGGGAGGGATGGGGTTTGTGGTCGAAAACACTCACGGTCTGCTTCCTCTGGGGGATGGTGGCAAAACGGGAGGGATAGGGTTTGTGGTTGAAAACACTCACGGTCTGCTTCCTCTGGGGGATGGTGGCAAAACGGGAGGGATGGGGTTTGTGGTCGAAAACACTCACGGTCTGCTTCCTCTGGGGGATGGTTGCAAAACGGGAGGGATGGGGTTTGTGGTTGAAAACACTCACGGTCTGCTTCCTCTGGGGATGGTTGCAAAACGGGAGGGATGGGGTTTTGTTCAAGCGGGGTGTGTGTGTGTGTGTGTGTGTTGCAGACTGGATACTGTGCCCTGGTTCCCCAAGAAGACCGTTATTATCTGTGACTGCAGAGATCTTAACACAGCATTGAGCATAAAATGAGCTTTAACAATATGTTGTGACTACTTACATTAAAGAAATCCAGTCCACCTTGGTTTAGGAGAGAGACCACTGATTGACCAATAAGAATCGGTTGTTGCAGATCCCCATAGTGTAATTTTTTTTTCTTTTCCATTGTCAGTGCAGCTTTTATTTTGGTGAGTTTTGCACACAGATGCAGAAATGTGGACTTGCGCATCCAAAAGTTCTGCAGCCACTGGTTATGAGCCCAAGCCTTCATTGTTTCAGAAGATTTTTTGCCCTTGGGAAGGATGTAAGATGACACCATATAATACACTACACTGAATATTTGTGAATCAGCTTCTACACACAAGTCCAGCACACAGGCCTTGCTGTCTTTTCACTGCAGTCCTTGATCTTGGTGACAAATCTGTAGAGAATTACTGGAACCATAAACTCCCTGAACATTAAATCTCACCAAATGAGGGTCAATCCATCCTCATCATTATATCTACTCATTATACTCCACACCCGTACATAGCCAGTATATGAACTTCATACCCTCATATCTCAATGCCTGTACTTTGACCCATCAACCTTTTACCCCCAATCGGGGATATTGCAGATTATGTATTCCTTATGCCACCTGATTTTAAACCAAACTTTGCACCATCGATAGCACTGCTCTACAGCCAAAATGCTTCTGAAATAAATGTAGTCAAACTTTACTAATTCTGGGTCACTGAGAATGAAAATGATGCTTAAAATTGTTGATTGGCTCTAGTTTTCAAGATACGCTATTGGGTCAGTATATACGACCCTTGACTTGGGAATGGCAGAGGATAAGTGAGTTATAAAGGGAAGGGATCTCAATTTAAACCAGAAATGACTAAAATACATCTTTGACTGGATCTATGAATAAATCTATGACTGGGTTTGGACAGTACTTGCTTTTTAGGCAAAACAATGAATGATGCAATCGGAAGCTGGTATTGCGTCATACATGATATGAATTGCATCATGTTATTCCTAGAAGTCATGGATGATGCAATCATAACGAAGCTTACATCACTCTGCTGAACAAATTGCCCTATATCAGCTCTAGAAATCATACAGTGTCGTGCTCTCTTATTTGTCAGTGTTTGATTTTGCAAAGGGACACATTTCTGTTTAGCCAAAGTGAGCAGAGATGCCTCGTACTTGTGTGAACAGAGCAGATAACTTCTGCTATGTTTGTGGTGAAGTGACTTTTGCATCACAAAAGCGCAGTATAACCACTATGGTTAAGAAAGCCTATCACCTTTATTTTGGCTGCAAAATTGGAGATCAGGACAAGAGGTGGGCCCCACACATATGCTGCAACACTTGTGCAACAAATCTTCGCCAGTGGTTGAACAGGAAAAGGAAATCTATGCCTTTTGCAGTGCCAATGATTTGGAGAGAGCCAACAGATCATACCAGCAATTGTTACTTCTGCATGGTGCCTCCAGTTGGGAAAGGTGTGTCAAAGAAGAAAAAGTGGACTGTGCATTATCCAAACATTCCATCAGCTATATGCCCAGTACCCCACGGAGAAGGACTGCCGGTTCCTGATGCGCCAGAATCATTCTCACTTGAGTCAGACGAGGAAGAGGAAGAGGATGAAACTTCTGGTCCTGAACCATCAATGTCACAGGACCCACATTTTCTCCCATCCTCCTCCTCTGAACCACACCTCATAACACAAGGTGAACTGAATGACCTTGTCAGGGATTTGGAACTACCCAAGAGTAAGGCAGAGCTGTTGGGCTCCAGACTACAGCAGTGGAATCTCCTGGCAGGTGATGTTAGGGTTTCCATGTTCCGTGACCGTCAAAAGGATCTTGTCCCATTCTTCTTCATGGAAGGTGATCTTTTAGCCTGCAACAACATCGATGGTGTGATGGCAGCCCTCAACATCGTTCACGATCCAGATGAGTGGAGACTGTTCATTGATTCATCGAAGATGAGTCTTAAAGCTGTTTTACTGCATAATGGCAATGTTTTGCCATCAATTCCAGTTGGTCATGCAGTCCATATGAAGGAAACCTATGACAACATGAAACAACTTTTGAGGTGCATAAACTATGACCAACATCAGTGGCAGCTTTGTGGCGATTTGAAGGTTGTTGCTCTCTTGCTTGGTCTGCAGACTGGATACACAAAGTACTGCTGTTTTCTCTGTGAATGGGATAGTCGTGCAAGAGATTCCCACTACATCAAGAAAGATTGGCCACTCCGACAGCCATTGGAGCCTGGGAGGAAAAGTGTTCAGCATCCACCATTTGTTGAATCAAGGAAGATTTTGTTACCACCCTTACACATCAAGCTGGGTCTGATGAAGAACTTTGTCAAGGCCATTGACAAAACACAAGCAGCTTTCAAGTACCTCCGTGGAAAATTTCCAAGGTTAAGTGAAGCTAAGATAAAGGAAGGTGTCTTTGTTGGTCCTCAGATTCGTGAACTTCTTCGAGATGATGCATTTGACCATGCACTGCGTGGCAAGGAAAAGACGGCATGGAAAGCCTTCCAGTTAGTGGCAATAAATTTTCTCGGAAACAACAAGGCAGACAACTACAGGTTGTTGGTGGAAAACCTCCTCAAGGCATACAAAAGCCTTGGTTGCAACATGTCACTAAAGATACATTTTTTGCACTCTCATCTAGATTTTTTTCCACCGAACTGCGGAGCAGTGAGCGATGAGCACGGCGAGCG
>NW_020681959.1:0-2298 GCF_002925995.2 Terrapene triunguis
CCAATATCTAAGTCGTTAATGAAGATATTGAACAGAGCCGGTCCCAAAACAGACCCCTGCGGAACCCCACTCATTATGCCTTTCCAGCAGGATTGGGAACCATTAATAACAACTCTCTGAGTACGGTTATCCAGCCAGTTATGCACCCACCTTATAGTAGCCCCATCTAAATTGTATTTGCCTAGTTTGTCGATAAGAATATCATGCGAGACCGTATCAAATGCCTTACTAAAGTCTAGGTATACCACATCCACAGCTTCTTCCTTATCCACAAGACTCGTTATCCTATCGAAGAAAGCTATCAGATTGGTTTGACATGATTTGTTCTTTACAAATCCATGCTGGCTGTTCCCTATCACCTTACCACCTTCCAAGTGTTTGCAGATGATTTCCTTAATTACTTGCTCCATTATCTTCCCTGGCACAGAAGTTAAACTAACTGGTCTGTAGTTTCCTGGGTTGTTTTTATTTCCCTTTTTATAGATGGGCACTATATTTGCCCTTTTCCAGTCTTCTGGAATCTCTCCCGTCTCCCATGATTTTCCAAAGATAATAGCTAGAGGCTCAGATACCTCCTCTATTAGCTCCTTGAGTATTCTAGGATGCATTTCATCAGGCCCTGGTGACTTGCAGGCATCTAACTTTTCTAAGTGATTTTTAACTTGTTCTTTTTTTATTTTATCTGCTAAACCTACCCCCTTCCCATTAGCATTCACTAGGTTAGGCATTCCTTCAGACTTCTCGGTGAAGACCGAAACAAAGAAGTCATTAAGCATCTCTGCCATTTCCAAGTTTCCTGTTACTGTTTCTCCCTCTTCACTAAGCAGTGGGCCTACCCTGTCTTTGGTCTTCCTCTTGCTTCTAATGTATTGATAAAAAGTCTTCTTGTTCCCCTTTATTCCCTTAGCTAGTTTGAGCTCATTTTGTGCCTTAGCCTTTCTAATCTTGCCCCTGCATTCCTGTGTTGTTTGCCTATATTCATCCTTTGCAATCTGTCCTAGTTTCCATTTTTTATATGACTCCTTTTTATTTTTTAGATCATGCAAGATCTCGTGGTTAAGCCAAGGTGGTCTTTTGCCACATTTTCTATCTTTCCTAACCAGCGGAATAGCTTGCTTTTGGGCCCTTAATAGTGTCCCTTTGAAAAACTGCCAACTCTCCTCAGTTGTTTTTCCTCTCAGTCTTGATTCCCATGGGATCTTACCTATCAGCTCTCTGAGCTTACCAAAATCCGCCTTCCTGAAATCCATTGTCTCTATTTTGCTGTTCTCCCTTCTACCCTTCCTTAGAATTGCAAACTCTATGATTTCATGATCACTTTCACCCAAGCTGCCTTCTACTTTCAAATTCTCAACGAGTTCCTCCCTATTTGTTAAAATCAAGTCTAGAACAGCTTCACCCCTAGTAGCTTTTTCAACCTTCTGAAATAAAAAGTTGTCTGCAATGCAGTCCAAGAATTTGTTGGATAGTCTGTGCCCCGCTGTGTTATTTTCCCAACATATATCCGGATAGTTGAAGTCCCCCATCACCACCAAATCTTGGGCTTTGGATGAATTTGTTAGTTGTTTAAAAAAAGCCTCATCCACCTCTTCCACCTGGTTAGGTGGCCTGTAGTAGACTCCTAGCATGACATCACCCTTGTTTTTTGCCCCTTTTAGCCTAACCCAGAGACTCTCAACTCTTCCGTCTCCTATGTCCATCTCTACCTCAGTCCAAGTGTGTACATTTTTAATATATAAGGCAACACCTCCTCCCTTTTTCCCCTGTCTATCCTTCCTGAGCAAGCTGTATCCATCCACACCAACATTCCAATCATGTGTATTATCCCACCAAGTTTCAGTGATGCCAACAATGTCATAGTTGTATTTATTTATTAGCACTTCCAGTTCTTCCTGCTTATTACCCATACTTCTCGCATTTGTATATAGGCATCTAAGATACTGGTTTGATCTTTCCTCCCGGTTTTGTCCTGACCCTCCTTTCTCTCTGCCAATATAGCCCACACTCCCTCTCGTCTCCGACCCATCTCCCAGGTCTCCATGTTCCCCACTTACCTGCGGGCTTTGCTCACCTGATAGAGAGATATGCACAGTTGTTTGCTCCCCCAGATATTAATACATACTCTGAATAAATTACTAAATAAAAAATGATTTTATTAAATACAGACAGTAGGATTTAAGTGGTTCCAAGTAGTAAAAGACAGAACAAAGTAAGTCACCAAGCAAAATAAAATAAAATGCGCAAATCTATGCCTAATCAAACTGAATACAGATAATCTCACCCTCAGAGATGCTTCAG
>NW_020681960.1:0-4213 GCF_002925995.2 Terrapene triunguis
ACCCGCACTGCCTGCCGCCCCAGAGCTGGGCTTCCCCCCACCAGCTCTGACTCCGCCCGCTCCCCCCTCGCCTCCAGCCAGTCCGGCGCTGGCAGGGTCAGGGTAAGCAGCCATGCTCCCGGGCTGCGCCTCAGCCCAGGGTCCCTCCAGCCGGGGCTCCCGCCTCCAGGACCGGCCGGGACCGGGGAGGACAGAGCCGGGGGACTGCCCCGGCAGGGGGCTGAGGAGCCAGGGCAGGGCAGCCCCAGAGGGAGCGGAGCCCTGGAGAGTGAGACGCGGGCCCCGCACGGCAGCACCCCAGGCACCGGTCCCCACTATGGCCCCGCTGCTGCTGCTCCTCCTGGCCACCCTGCCGCAGCCCCTGGGTGGCTCTGGCCGCTTCGCCCAGCCCCGGCGCTGGGGGGTGGCCGCCCTGCAGCACCTGCAGGCAGCTCCGTGTGCCCCGAGGGGTGGCCCCCAACCCGAGTGTCCCGTGCTCGGAGCCCGCCCGGCCATAAGGTGCGGGCGCTGCTCCCCGACGCGAACTGCAGCGGTCCCAGGGCGCCCCCGGTGCAGGACGCGCTGCTGCTGCCGCCAGGGCCAGCTCTAGGCTTTTGCTGCCCAATGGAAAAAAAAAAAAAAGCTGGGTGAATGCCGCCCCTGAAAATGTGCTGCCCCAAGCACCTGCTTGGTTTGCTGGTGCCTGGAGCCGGCCCTGTTTAAATACCTCGATAGATATAGAGAGACCATCACTAACAGTGGTCAGCTTTCAAGGATATAACAAGAAGACACAATGTTTTACCGTGACAACCTGAAGTACCAACAGATAACCTGTCCTAAGTGACCGCTTAAAAGTGTACTCCAGATTCCCAGTGTAACAAAACTGCAAGCTGCTGCTTGTGGACAGATCACTGCCCCTGATCGTAGCACTAGTGACTTCACTGGGGCTCTGGCTGGGCAAGTGGAACAGCTTTCAAGATCAGGTCCTTGAAACTACTTATTCGAAGCAACTAATCTCTGATGCTCACAAGATTAGGTCTGGGCAAAATTTGTGACTGTTGTTTCATGAACATTTTTGGCCAGTTTAGTTTTGTTTTATTTCACACTGAAATTATGGAAACTAAACTACTTTTTTTAACTCAACAAAGCCCCTTTTGTGTGAGGAGGATTAAAAAAATGAAGGTGTGAGGAGTTTCCCCCAAATTACGTTTGTGTGATTAAACATAGGCGGGGTGCTAGTAGGTCCTGAATTCTATGTCTGCCTCTGTCACTGGATGGCCAACCACCATTATAATAATTAAACCTGGATCCATATCTCACCATTGTAGCTGATGCCTCTCCTCAGAGGCCAAACTAATAGTCTGGATCAGAACATACTCAAACACTGCATCCAAATTTGGAGCATAGGCACAGCTCAAAAAATTCACTAAATCAAGTATTTAGTTTTACTGCAAATTTATCTGATTATATTTAAAATATGTACAAATATGATATGACAAATGTACTTTAAATAGATGCAAGGACAAAATGGTGCAATATTCACTGTTTTTCTTTGTGAGATACGTGGAATGTAGTATCTTAGAGTATGGATAGTGACACTATCGCACGGATTCTGCTATCATTTTCACCACTGGAAATCGGAAAGTCCGTAGAGTTAGTACAGATTTACAGGTTTCAGAGTAGCAGCCATGTTAGTCTGTATCCGCAAAAAGAACAGGAGTACTTGTGGCACCTTAGAGACTAACACATTTATTTGAGCATAAGCTTTCATGGGCTACATCCCACTGCTTCGGACGCATAGAATGGAACATATATTGAGGAGATATATATACACACACATACAGAGAGCATGAACAGGTGGGAGTTGTCTTACCAACTCTGAGAGGCCAATTAAGGAAGAGAAAAAAAACTTTTGAAGTGATAAGATAGCCCAGTACAGACAGGTTGATAAGAAGTGTGAGAGTACTTACATGGGGAGATAGATTCAATGTTTGTAATGGCTCAGCCATTCCCAGTCTTTATTCAAACCTAAATTGATTGTGTCTAATTTGCATATCAATTCGAGTTCAGCAGTTTCTCGTTGGAGTCTGTTTTTGAAGCTTTTCTGTTGCAAAATAGCCACCCGCAGGTCTGTCATTGAATGACCAGACAGGTTAAAGTGTTCTCCCACTGGTTTTTGAGTATTATGATTCCTGATGTCAGATTTGTGTCCATTAATTCTTTTGCGTAGAGACTGTCCGGTTTGGCCAATGTACATGGCAGAGGGGCATTGCTGGCACATGATGGCATATATCAGATTGGTAGATGTGCAGGTGAACGAGCCCCTGATGTTATGGCTGATGTGATTAGGTCCTATGATGATGTCACTTGAATAGATATGTGGACAGAGTTGGCATCAGGCACAAGTACTCCTGTTCTTTTTACAGATTTACAGTGATGCAGATGACAGCAGAATCCTGCCCTTATTGACCATACCCAGGCTATGACTGGCAGGTTGGTCCTTTTTGATTACATCATGGTTGTGCACCAATTTCCAATTTTTCACAACTGGGATCAATATATGAAAAAGAAAAATATCTATACATGTTGTGTTAAATAGTTTTAAAATAAGAATCATTTTAGTATCTTTCCCGTCACCCTTTAATCTAATTTCCATAACTGATTCACTGATTTTCTAATTTAAAATATTTTAGGTTTTATCTGCAAATGCAACCAAAATTTGTAATCTCCTTTCCTACCCCTGTGTCCTTCTCTCTCCTTCTGCAGCTTGGGCCCTAAGATCAAGATATGGACCTACGTAGCTTAAGGCATCTCTTGCTACATTGTGTGCTTTTCTAGTGCTGCAGCTGGGAGGAGAGAGGACATGGTTGTTTCCCCTTGAAGTTACACTGTTACTGCTCTTGCTGCGGCAGGACTTCAAAAGGACTACACTGTTTTCCTTGCAGCTTGTCCTCAGCCCTCAGCAGCACTAGAAAAATGGTTGGTCTGCCTTAAGTGCTTTTCACTGTGAATGCCTCATCACTATGTTTCCTTATTCAGGTTTTTGGCCTAGGAGACCAAGTTTAGATGGACGCAATAGATTGGAGAGGGAGAAAATAACTATATAGAAGGGGGAGTGACATTTTTAACTGCCTCTTTCCTCTCCCCCATGCCATGAACCTAGCTGCCCTACATTCTTACAGATTTTTTTCCTTTTCTTTTCGTTGTGGTAATAGGAGCCAAGATATAGTTATTGAGCCTTTGTGACAAAGTGCAGTAGCAACTGGAGCTGGGCACTGGCTGAAAAAAGCTGAGTCAGGGACTTCTGAGAAGGGACCCCATTAGTTCAGAAGAAAAAAATCTTTGTGATAAATATGATCAAAACGTTAGACAAAAGATTATGTACCATTTCCCCTCCATTTCTGCCATCCTTCCACTGTGAACTACTGTTCCTGGTGGAGGTATCATTACATAAATTCCCATAACATTTGTTTTATAAGATTTGTTTTTAAATGAAATGTAGGCTGGCATACTCTGAGAGCAATACACCACAGTATAGTGTGCGCTATTGGTGACTCCTGAGTGGCTGAATTTACACAGCCTTAATCCAATCAAGGTGTACATAAATAGCCTACTATTGCACAGCCCGTTATGGTTTATCACTATAGTGGACACTATTAAGATAATTATTTTATCCTTCATGACTTGCTGTTCTATTGTCCTGCTAAATCAGTCAATCCAAACTAAGTAATATACCTTGAGGGGAGATTTTCATGTGTTTTCACAACAAGAAGGATCATTGCAGAAGTCATCCTTATTAAGCATTTGTCACTTCAGAGAGATGTGATGACATTCAACACTTGGCTGCTAGTTGACTAGCAGGTCACGTTTCAGTTAAAACCAAAGCTGTGCAGGAAGTGGCATGTAAGAAATTGGTTGTCTAGCTTGGTGTCTTGGCTGGCTCTAATTCCTGTCATTTTCCTTCAAGTCAAATAAACTTGGGTTTAAGACAATGTCTTTAGGATATTTCATTTAACCTTCAAAAGTAGATGCAACATCAATGTAACACATGTGAAACAGATATCAAAATGTGACTGTTTTCATTAATACTCATGTCTAGTCTCACATTTACTTTGCCCATTATTTTATTTATTAAAAATCTGGTTTAAAATAATAAAATCGTAAACAAACCATAGCCATAGTGATAACTTTTAAATCATAAAATGATTTTTTTAAATCCCCGATCCTCACTTGG
>NW_020681961.1:0-1086 GCF_002925995.2 Terrapene triunguis
AGGAAGATGTTGGTGTCCAAGCCCCCGTACATCCACTTCTGGGCTGCGGAGAGATGGGGAGGGGTCACTGAGGGGGCTCGCTGGGATCGGGGTCATTGGCTGCCCTGCCCCCCCCAGCCCAGGGGAGGGAGGGCACAGACAGGGCCCCATTCAGGATGACACAGCCCCATCCAAAGGGGCCAAATGCTTCCACTGCCTGGAGCCTGTGCTCAAGATAGCCACCACAACGCGGGACTGAGCCCATACCTGCCTGGCCACGCCTCGGACCCACCTCCCTGGCTGACACCTACCCAGCCCCCCCCCCCCCCCCCCCCCCCCCCCCGGGCCCAGCCCCCTGGCTGACACTGTACCCAGCCCCCACCTGGGCCCATCCCCCTGGCTGACAGGGTACCCAGCCCCCCCCACCTGGGCCCTGGGCAATCCTGGCTGTGCCCTCAGGGTGCCAAGCAGACCAGCTGCCTGGCTCAGGCCGAGGGCACAGAGGCAAGTGGCCCCGGCCCCCCTCACCTTGCAGGCAGGTGGCTATGGCAAAGTCCATGGCCCAGCTCACCAGCGCCATGACCAGCCCCAGCAGGATGAGGAAGATCCAGTCCTCGCCCACCTTGGAGATGAGGAACTTCTGGCATCGCACGGTGCAGACTGTGGGGAGAGCGTGGGAGCTGAGCCGGAGGGGAAGGGCCCATCCTCCCTGCCCAGCCCAGGGCATCCTGGAGGCAAGATTAACCCGCCCCCACAACCTGTCTCCCACACTGCTGTGGGGATGGGCACGGCTCAGACAGACGAACCGACAATCCCACTGCCTCCCCCCACAGAGTCTCTTTGCAGCCATCCAAGCTCTCCAGCAATGGGCCATTGGGGCATGGCGGTGGGGGAGAGGGGAGATTGGGGGCTGGGGGAGCGCCAGGAACTCCACCAGAGAGGTCCTTTGGGGCCATCTGCCTCTCCCAAGTCAGGATAAAGAAGGAGGGTTGGGCGTGGGGCTAGCAACTCCACCCCGTAAAAAATTAACTTGCTACAGAAACGCCAATAGAGATAACAGAGACTTTTAGCCTGGAAAAAGAAGGGTCTTCAACTCGAAGACGCATG
>NW_020681962.1:0-4008 GCF_002925995.2 Terrapene triunguis
CATACGCCTGTGAGAAAACTTTTCCAGTCTCTGCGGCTTTGAGTTAGACATTTGCAAAACTAACTATTTTTTTTTTTATTTTTATTATTTTTGTTAGTGTGAGTGAAACTGAAGCCATTTGCTAAAAACGCTGACCAATACATTTTTGCTGTAGCCTGTAAGCATTACACACAGAAGTAAGTGAGAGTTCACAAGATGGAGTCTGGGGGTTCCGCTAGGCCCAGAGCAAAAGAGCTTCATCGACACTTTGGTCTTTCACTCTCCCGAGTTACCTGGTAGCTATGCCTAAGGGGGGGTCCCCAACAATCCCTCCTTTGAGAACACTCAACAAACCTTTGTGAGAGTTTTCTCATACTCTAAAGACAAAATGCGATTAAGCTCCATACAATCAGGATCATTAATGAGAGGATATAAGGGAACCTCTGGAGAGGGGGAGGTACAAATCTTACATATGAGCACTTTACAGCAAATGACCAAAAGAATAAGAACAAAACATATTACAACACCTGTGAGCAAGATACGAACAATGCTTCCCCCTATATTTCCTAGTTTTTTTAAACCAGGTATCCAACCCCAAAGGGAATCCAAAATAGTGGGTTCCCCTTCCTGGGCCTTCTACTGATTAAAGGCCCGTTCAGCTGACAAGATGTGCGTGTTAATGTCCTGTGAAAACTCTGGGACATAGGTACAACACTTTTTTTTAATAAGGGCACAGACCCCGCCTCGTGAGGCTAACACATAATCTAGGGCCTGACGGTTTTGTAAAGCCAGCAGTCGAAGCTGGTACAGCTCAGAACTTATGCTTTTCTCTATGGCTAGGGTATCATTGGCAAACTGGGTGAGAAATTTAGACAGTTTTCTGTAAAGTTGGGCTAGTCGTCCCACTCCATAGGAAGGGAGGGCTATTATCCCAAACCTGTCTCTTTCACTGATTGGTTCTATGGTAGCTCTTAAGGACCGATAGTACCTGGGACGACCTGAGGGAGCCTTGGGTAGAATGCGGAGGGGAGGAGCAAGATAGCCTTTGTAACAGCTACCATGCCAACCATTAGGAAGCCATTTGTAGGCACTAATACCACAAACCCAAATACCCAGAGTACAATAAGAATTATTGACACTAAACAAGTCAAAAAATAACAAGACCAAATACACAGGCCAGGTCCGCCTTCTGTGAGAAAATAAAACCAATGTTCAGGGTTCTCGCGAGGAGTATGTTGTGACTGTTCAGAAAGATCACAAAGCATTCCCAGTGATCCTTACTGTTTTTTGAATAACAGCTTAAGTCCCAAATCGTCGTTAGTAGTTTTCTCCGCAGGCTGGACAGTCCACTGTTTAGGAATGGGCACTGCTTTTAGTCGAGAGTGATGAATCCAGTTCTTGTGTCCTTCGACCTTTGCCGCTGTATGGGTGACAAGCAGGACGGTGTGGGGTCCCTTCCACTTCTCTTGGAGAGGCTTGTCCTTTCAGGTCCGCACGAGAATGGAGTCATCAGGCTGCAGGGAGTGGACCCGGACATCCAGCAGAAGAGGCTGTGAATCTTTGGTGTATCTGTGAAGAGAAGAAAGAACAGCAGACAGAGAGCACATATACTGAGACAAAAAACCACACCCCATTTCCCATTCCCCTGCCAGAACTGGGGTACCATTCATAGGCCATGCTCTTTCAAACATAATTTCGAAGGGACTAAGCCCTATCCTACCCTTAGGGAGAGCACGAATGCGAAGTAACACAAGGGGCAAGGCATCAGGCCACTTAAGAGAGGCCTCCTGACAGACCTTTGAGAGGTGTCGCTTGAGTGTCTGATTTGTGCGTTCCACTACTCCACTGGCTTGTGGTCGCCAGGGTGTGTGGAGTTTCCAGGGGATTTGCAGAGCACTTGATATTTTTTGAACCACTTGAGATGTGAAGTGTGTTCCATTATCAGATTCCATCCACTGAGGAAGGCCGAAGCGAGGAATGATCTCCTTGACAAACTTAAGAGCCACTGTCTTGGCAGTGTTGTTGCGACATGGGAAGGCCTCAGGCCATCCGCTGAATCGATCCACTAAGACAAGGAGGTACCTGTATCCTTGGGTCCTGGGAAACTCAGTAAAGTCTATTTGCCACACCAATCCTGGGCCTGGGGTAGGTTCCAGGGTGGCTGGTGGCACTGCTACTCCTGTTCGAGGGTTATTCTTTTGGCAGATTAAACATTCAGCTTGTACCTGTGATGCTAGGGGTTTAAGTCCAGAGGTTAGAAAATATTTAGTCATGAGCTGGGTGAGAGCCTCTCTGCCTGCGTGTGTGGTTTGATGCAGTTTCTGCAACACTGATCGAATCAAGCCCTTGGGCAGGAGGATTTTTCCCTCTGTGGAACAAAGCCATCCCTCCTTTTCCTGGAGACCGAGACTGTCAGCCAGGTTTCTGTCCTCTTGGGAGTACTGAGGGGCTGCAAGCTTACCCACTGATGGGATGAGGGCATGCATTTGGGCATTTTCCTCAGTTGGTGATTTCAGGGTAGCAGCTCGCTTAGCTTCCCTGTCTGCTTTGGCATTGCCCTTGGTTACATTTTGATTTTCCCTTTGATGGGCTTTGCAATGCACCACTGCTACTGCTGAGGGGAGTTGTACTGCCTCTAAAAGTCGGAGAATTTGAGACCCATGCTTGACCGGAGAGCCTTGGGCTGTTAGCATTCCCCTTTGTTTTCATAAACCAGCGTGAGCATGCAATACCCCAAAAGCATACTTTGAGTCAGTAAAGATATTAACCCGTTTGGCTTTTGCCAGCTCGAGTGCCCGAGTCAGGGCCACTAGTTCAGCAAGCTGGGCAGATGTTCCTGCCGGTAAACTCTCAGCTTCCACGGTATCATGAAGAGACACAATGGCATAACCAGCCCTTTTTTGCCCATTCACAACAGTACTACTTCCATTTGTATACCATTCCAAGTCAGCATTTGGGAGTGGCTGATCTTTTAGATCTGGGCGGCTAGCATACTGAACATCTATGATTTTTAAACAGTTATGTTCTTGCTTTTCTGTCTCGGGCAGCAGTGTAGCTGGATTAAGGGAGGGACAAATCTGCAGGGTGACTTCAGGATTCTCTAACAGCTTCGCCTGGTACCGAGCAACCCGAGCCTGTGTGAGCCAAAGACCACCCTTAGTGTCCAGCAAGGCTCGAACCATATGAGGAACATACACACTTGCACACTTCCTCCCAGTGTCAGCTTCCCAGCTTCTCCCAAGCACTAGAACCGTAGCTGCGACCGCCCTCAAACAGGCTGGCCATCCCTTTGAAACTTGATCCAGTTGCTTAGAAAAGTATGCCACAGGACGCTTCCAGGCACCTAGTAACTGAAATGCCCTGTCCGCTTCTGGGGACCAATGAAAGGGGTCATGTTCTGCTCCCTTAACACATTCATACAGAGGTTTAGCCCACAGTCCAAACTCTGGAATCCATATTTTGCAAAAGCCTGCCATGCCCAGGAATGCCCTAAGCCTTTTGCGGTTGCTGGGGATTGGAACTTGGCAGATAGCCTCCTTCCTTTCGTTGGAGAGCTGTCTTTCTCCCTGCCTGATGTGAAATTCCAGATATTGAACCTCTGAAAGAGCAATTTGGGCTTTGCTTTGAGATACCCTGTATCCTCGCAGTCCAATAAAGTTTAGGAGACTCACAGTAGCTTTGAGACAAGGGATTAGACCCACAGCAGCAATTAGCAAGTCATCTACATATTGCAACAAGAGGGCTTTGTCTGAATTATCCCACTCCTCCAAATTTTTGACCAAAACCTGTCAAAACAGAGTGGGGGAATTTTTAAATCCTTGAGCCAATACTGTTCAACAAAACTGCCTTTTAACCCTTCTGTTGTCCTCATTATGCTTTGCAGTATTTTGCAGATCTCACAGTAGCTTGGGCACATTCAGCCCCCCTTCCTCTTGGTTGTCAGCAAAGTCTTGGCTGTGAACACTGACCTTGGACTGAGGCCAGCTGTATTTTTCTTTTAGTTAACTTATTTTATGCTTTTTTTTTTTT
>NW_020681962.1:4108-9653 GCF_002925995.2 Terrapene triunguis
TACTTATACACCTTTTTTTCAACCATTAGCACATACTTATTGGCATCATACACCTTTTCAGTAACATAACTTCTGTACAAAGCTTTGAAGCAACAAACCAGGACGAGCACACTCACTTCTGAGGATTCCTCTCTATACAACCTCTGGTGTCCAATAGCTTTCCCTTTTAAACTTTAAATGCCTTCTTTGTCTTTCTCCTTCTTAGCCTTGGCTATAACCTGATTCCGTTCCCCTTCAGACAACAGGGTTCTTATAAGTATATTACAGTCATTCCAATCAGGCTTATAACTTGCTAGACACCCTTCAAAAATAGAAATGAACTTGCTTGGATTCGTTGAGAATTCTCCAGCCTCTGCCTTGAAAGCGGCTAAATGTACAGGGTCAAAAGGTACGTGCGAAAATACAGATACTATCTGTGCTGCCCGCTCTTGTGTTCCTGGCCGAGCTACCACACTCTCAGTAATCAACGGATACAATCCCACAGGGGGGGCACTCTCTAAAGCCTGTGGGGGTGGAGGAGCCGAAGGGGACACCGATTCTGGCATTACAACAGTGGGAGGGGGTTCTGGGATTTAGCAGCACATACTACCGAGTCTGTCGGAGTCAAATGGCACTTGAGCAAAATATCAGTCCTATTTCTTAACACCATAAACGTATACGCATAGAGATGTTCATTCCATTTACTTGTTCTTTGACAAAACAAAAGCAACTGAAGGATCGTGTTATAATTAAGTGATCCTTCCGGTGGCCACCTTTCTTGGCACTCCAGCTGGTACTGAGGCCAATCAACTGTACAGAACCTTTTCAATTTACTTTTAATTAACTGATTAGATCCAAACACCTTCCAGTTCACCAGAATGCATTCTAAGGGTGTACACTGTCCCCTGCCGGCTGTACTCTGTCCCTGCCCCATACTGAGGGAGACTCTGGGCGTCCCCAGGTCAAAACAGGCAGACTCTGGGCGTCCCCAGGTCAAAACAGATAAAGTCCCCACTGGACTGTTCCTACCTTATCCAAGGGTCCGGTTCTGCACCGTCGCTCTATCCACGGGACCGGTTCCCCACCCTGCTTCTCCACTGTCTGTGTGCGTTGCACCGTTGTGCCCTCCGGGGTCGAGCAAACCACGTCTCTGCCGAGGCCCCCCGATGAAGTCACCGGTGAGCGCTCTGGGCGTCGGTCGTCGTCGTAATCCGTCGGCCACCAGGAGGGATCCGGGCAAGGCTAAATTTCAGCCTCGAGCCCCACGTTGGGCGCCAAAACTGTCACCGCCTGAGGGGCTCGAGGCGGACTTTAAAGGGTCCGTTGGCCCGGTGTGCTTAGCACCAATAAAGACACCGAGGGGAGAAAGCAAGCCAAGTTTATTCCAGAGCTTTGAAATGACACTAGGAGACCAGCATGTCTCAAATCCAGTGCAACAAATACAAATAACTTTTACTTTTTTATACTTTAAGCAGTTTTTATGTAAGCCTTTGTTTGTTAACTTTTTAGTATTTTTTTTACTTTTTTTTTTTTTAGTTGTTACAATTAGAAAAGTTTTCATACGCCTGTGAGAAAACTTTTCCAGTCTCTGCGGCTTTGAGTTAGACATTTGCAAAACTAACTATTTTTTTTTTTATTTTTATTATTTTTGTTAGTGTGAGTGAAACTGAAGCCATTTGCTAAAAACGCTGACCAATACATTTTTGCTGTAGCCTGTAAGCATTACACACAGAAGTAAGTGAGAGTTCACAAGATGGAGTCTGGGGGTTCCGCTAGGCCCAGAGCAAAAGAGCTTCATCGACACTTTGGTCTTTCACTCTCCCGAGTTACCTGGTAGCTATGCCTAAGGGGGGGTCCCCAACAATCCCTCCTTTGAGAACACTCAACAAACCTTTGTGAGAGTTTTCTCATACTCTAAAGACAAAATGCGATTAAGCTCCATACAATCAGGATCATTAATGAGAGGATATAAGGGAACCTCTGGAGAGGGGGAGGTACAAATCTTACATATGAGCACTTTACAGCAAATGACCAAAAGAATAAGAACAAAACATATTACAACACCTGTGAGCAAGATACGAACAATGCTTCCCCCTATATTTCCTAGTTTTTTTAAACCAGGTATCCAACCCCAAAGGGAATCCAAAATAGTGGGTTCCCCTTCCTGGGCCTTCTACTGATTAAAGGCCCGTTCAGCTGACAAGATGTGCGTGTTAATGTCCTGTGAAAACTCTGGGACATAGGTACAACACTTTTTTTTAATAAGGGCACAGACCCCGCCTCGTGAGGCTAACACATAATCTAGGGCCTGACGGTTTTGTAAAGCCAGCAGTCGAAGCTGGTACAGCTCAGAACTTATGCTTTTCTCTATGGCTAGGGTATCATTGGCAAACTGGGTGAGAAATTTAGACAGTTTTCTGTAAAGTTGGGCTAGTCGTCCCACTCCATAGGAAGGGAGGGCTATTATCCCAAACCTGTCTCTTTCACTGATTGGTTCTATGGTAGCTCTTAAGGACCGATAGTACCTGGGACGACCTGAGGGAGCCTTGGGTAGAATGCGGAGGGGAGGAGCAAGATAGCCTTTGTAACAGCTACCATGCCAACCATTAGGAAGCCATTTGTAGGCACTAATACCACAAACCCAAATACCCAGAGTACAATAAGAATTATTGACACTAAACAAGTCAAAAAATAACAAGACCAAATACACAGGCCAGGTCCGCCTTCTGTGAGAAAATAAAACCAATGTTCAGGGTTCTCGCGAGGAGTATGTTGTGACTGTTCAGAAAGATCACAAAGCATTCCCAGTGATCCTTACTGTTTTTTGAATAACAGCTTAAGTCCCAAATCGTCGTTAGTAGTTTTCTCCGCAGGCTGGACAGTCCACTGTTTAGGAATGGGCACTGCTTTTAGTCGAGAGTGATGAATCCAGTTCTTGTGTCCTTCGACCTTTGCCGCTGTATGGGTGACAAGCAGGACGGTGTGGGGTCCCTTCCACTTCTCTTGGAGAGGCTTGTCCTTTCAGGTCCGCACGAGAATGGAGTCATCAGGCTGCAGGGAGTGGACCCGGACATCCAGCAGAAGAGGCTGTGAATCTTTGGTGTATCTGTGAAGAGAAGAAAGAACAGCAGACAGAGAGCACATATACTGAGACAAAAAACCACACCCCATTTCCCATTCCCCTGCCAGAACTGGGGTACCATTCATAGGCCATGCTCTTTCAAACATAATTTCGAAGGGACTAAGCCCTATCCTACCCTTAGGGAGAGCACGAATGCGAAGTAACACAAGGGGCAAGGCATCAGGCCACTTAAGAGAGGCCTCCTGACAGACCTTTGAGAGGTGTCGCTTGAGTGTCTGATTTGTGCGTTCCACTACTCCACTGGCTTGTGGTCGCCAGGGTGTGTGGAGTTTCCAGGGGATTTGCAGAGCACTTGATATTTTTTGAACCACTTGAGATGTGAAGTGTGTTCCATTATCAGATTCCATCCACTGAGGAAGGCCGAAGCGAGGAATGATCTCCTTGACAAACTTAAGAGCCACTGTCTTGGCAGTGTTGTTGCGACATGGGAAGGCCTCAGGCCATCCGCTGAATCGATCCACTAAGACAAGGAGGTACCTGTATCCTTGGGTCCTGGGAAACTCAGTAAAGTCTATTTGCCACACCAATCCTGGGCCTGGGGTAGGTTCCAGGGTGGCTGGTGGCACTGCTACTCCTGTTCGAGGGTTATTCTTTTGGCAGATTAAACATTCAGCTTGTACCTGTGATGCTAGGGGTTTAAGTCCAGAGGTTAGAAAATATTTAGTCATGAGCTGGGTGAGAGCCTCTCTGCCTGCGTGTGTGGTTTGATGCAGTTTCTGCAACACTGATCGAATCAAGCCCTTGGGCAGGAGGATTTTTCCCTCTGTGGAACAAAGCCATCCCTCCTTTTCCTGGAGACCGAGACTGTCAGCCAGGTTTCTGTCCTCTTGGGAGTACTGAGGGGCTGCAAGCTTACCCACTGATGGGATGAGGGCATGCATTTGGGCATTTTCCTCAGTTGGTGATTTCAGGGTAGCAGCTCGCTTAGCTTCCCTGTCTGCTTTGGCATTGCCCTTGGTTACATTTTGATTTTCCCTTTGATGGGCTTTGCAATGCACCACTGCTACTGCTGAGGGGAGTTGTACTGCCTCTAAAAGTCGGAGAATTTGAGACCCATGCTTGACCGGAGAGCCTTGGGCTGTTAGCATTCCCCTTTGTTTTCATAAACCAGCGTGAGCATGCAATACCCCAAAAGCATACTTTGAGTCAGTAAAGATATTAACCCGTTTGGCTTTTGCCAGCTCGAGTGCCCGAGTCAGGGCCACTAGTTCAGCAAGCTGGGCAGATGTTCCTGCCGGTAAACTCTCAGCTTCCACGGTATCATGAAGAGACACAATGGCATAACCAGCCCTTTTTTGCCCATTCACAACAGTACTACTTCCATTTGTATACCATTCCAAGTCAGCATTTGGGAGTGGCTGATCTTTTAGATCTGGGCGGCTAGCATACTGAACATCTATGATTTTTAAACAGTTATGTTCTTGCTTTTCTGTCTCGGGCAGCAGTGTAGCTGGATTAAGGGAGGGACAAATCTGCAGGGTGACTTCAGGATTCTCTAACAGCTTCGCCTGGTACCGAGCAACCCGAGCCTGTGTGAGCCAAAGACCACCCTTAGTGTCCAGCAAGGCTCGAACCATATGAGGAACATACACACTTGCACACTTCCTCCCAGTGTCAGCTTCCCAGCTTCTCCCAAGCACTAGAACCGTAGCTGCGACCGCCCTCAAACAGGCTGGCCATCCCTTTGAAACTTGATCCAGTTGCTTAGAAAAGTATGCCACAGGACGCTTCCAGGCACCTAGTAACTGAAATGCCCTGTCCGCTTCTGGGGACCAATGAAAGGGGTCATGTTCTGCTCCCTTAACACATTCATACAGAGGTTTAGCCCACAGTCCAAACTCTGGAATCCATATTTTGCAAAAGCCTGCCATGCCCAGGAATGCCCTAAGCCTTTTGCGGTTGCTGGGGATTGGAACTTGGCAGATAGCCTCCTTCCTTTCGTTGGAGAGCTGTCTTTCTCCCTGCCTGATGTGAAATTCCAGATATTGAACCTCTGAAAGAGCAATTTGGGCTTTGCTTTGAGATACCCTGTATCCTCGCAGTCCAATAAAGTTTAGGAGACTCACAGTAGCTTTGAGACAAGGGATTAGACCCACAGCAGCAATTAGCAAGTCATCTACATATTGCAACAAGAGGGCTTTGTCTGAATTATCCCACTCCTCCAAATTTTTGACCAAAACCTGTCAAAACAGAGTGGGGGAATTTTTAAATCCTTGAGCCAATACTGTTCAACAAAACTGCCTTTTAACCCTTCTGTTGTCCTCATTATGCTTTGCAGTATTTTGCAGATCTCACAGTAGCTTGGGCACATTCAGCCCCCCTTCCTCTTGGTTGTCAGCAAAGTCTTGGCTGTGAACACTGACCTTGGACTGAGGCCAGCTGTATTTTTCTTTTAGTTAACTTATTTTATGCTTTTTTTTTTTT
>NW_020681963.1:0-3752 GCF_002925995.2 Terrapene triunguis
CCTTCTACTTTCAAATTCTCAACGAGTTCCTCCCTATTTGTTAAAATGAAGTCTAGAACAGCTTCCCCCCTAGTAGCTTTTTCAACCTTCTGAAATAAAAAGTTGTCTGCAATGCAGTCCAAGAATTTGTTGGATAGTCTGTGCCCCGCTGTGTTATTTTCCCAACATATATCCGGATAGTTGAAGTCCCCCATCACCACCAAATCTTGGGCTTTGGATGATTTTGTTAGTTGTTTAAAAAAAGCCTCATCCACCTCTTCCACCTGGTTAGGTGGCCTGTAGTAGACTCCTAGCATGACATCACCCTTGTTTTTTACCCCTTTTAGCCTAACCCAGAGACTCTCAACACTTCCATCTCCTATGTCCATCTCTACCTCAGTCCAAGTGTGTACATTTTTAATATATAAGGCAACACCTCCTCCCTTTTTCCCCTGTCTATCCTTCCTGAGCAAGCTGTATCCATCCACACCAACATTCCAATCATGTGTATTATCCCACCAAGTTTCAGTGATGCCAACAATGTCATAGTTGTATTTATTTATTAGCACTTTCAGTTCTTCCTGCTTATTACCCATACTTCTCGCATTTGTATATAGGCATCTAAGATACTGGTTTGATCTTTCCTCCCAGTTTTGTCCTGACCCTCCTTTCTCTCTGCCAATATAGCCCACACTCCCTCTCGTTTCCGACCCATCTCCCAGGTCTCCATGTTCCCCACTTACCTGCGGGCTTTGCTCACCTGTCCCCGTCGAACCTAGTTTAAAGCCCTCCTCACTAGGTTAGCCAGTCTGTGTCCAAATAGGGTCTTTCCCCTCCTCGAAAGGTGAACGCCATCTCTGCCCAGCAGTCCTTCCTCAAATAGCATCCCGTGGTCTAGGAAGCCAAAGCCCTCCTGGCGACACCATCTTCGCAGCCAGGCATTCAGCTCCATGATGTATCTGTCTCTGCCCGGGCCCCTACCTTTGACAGGAAGAATCGAAGAGAATACCACCTGCGCTCCAAACTCCTTCACCCGTACTCCCAGAGCCCTGTAGTCACTCTTGATCCGCTCAGTGTCACACCGCGCAGTATCATTTGTGCCCACATGGATGAGTAGCATGGGGTAGTAGTCAGAGGGCTGGATAATCCTCGACAATGCCTCCGTAACGTCTCGGATACGGGCTCCCGGCAGGCAGCATACCTCCCGAGATGAAATGTCAGGGCGACAGATGGGCGCCTCCGTCCCCCTCAGCAGAGAGTCTCCGACCACCACTACCCTACGTTTCCTATTCGCAGTGGTGGCAGCAGACCTCCCAGCCTTAGGGGTACGAGGCTTCTCCTCCTTTACTGTAGGGGGCGATGCCTTCTTTCCTGTATCAAGAAGAGCATAACGGTTACCTATTACCACAGCGGGAGGGTTCAGGGCAGGGGTGGTGCTCTGCCTGCTGCCAGAAGTAACCGGCTGCCAGTGTCCACCCTGAGCCATCTCCTCCTCCACCAGTGGTGTATCAGCAGTCCTGTGTACTGGGACAGCTACCTCAGCTGTCTCCACATGGACACTGTCCAGGAATTGCTCGTGGATTCGGATGCTTCTCAACCTAGCCACCTCCTCCTGTAGCTCTCCCACCTGCTGCCTGAGAGATTCCACCAGCAGGCACCTTTCACATTGGATGGTCCCCCCAGCCTGGATATCAGTAAGTGGAAATTGCAAGTCACAGTCTCTGCAAAACCACACCAGGATCTGGGTAGAAGCATCCATGCTCAGGCGCTCTGTCTGGCTACAGGCGCAGGTGGGATCATGGATCCTACAGAACAATTACCTACCTTCACCATGTTGCATAAGACATGGATCCTAGCGAACCACATCAGAACATCACACAGGTGCTGCAATTGCCTAATGCACACATGGAAAATGAAGAAGTCTTACATGTGAATGTGGAGGACATCCAAACCATGGAGCATCTAGTGAATTGCTGCCCTCTAAGATCTTTTGCCGGAGGGACAGGCTTGATGCATTCCGTATTACTGGAAGCCACAGAGTGGATGACAAACTTGGATGTTGACCTTTAATGTTACTTTTGAAGTTGTGCTCAAGATGAAGACATGCCTTTAAAACCACAGCTGTTGCACATATCCTTCACTTTATATAAAATGATTAAATTAAAACTTACCTAAACAAACATCTCCCCATATAGAATCAACAAAACTCAGCGAGTCTCTGAGTTTTGAACTATTCTTCAAAATACATGTTTTTCATACATTCCAAGATCGGAAGGGACCATTGTGATCATCTAATCTGATCTTCTGTATAACACAGGCCAGAGAACTGCCCCAAAATAATTCCTAGACCATATCTTTTGGAAAACAGACACTCTTGATTTTTAAAATTGTCAGGAGGGAGAACCCAGCTCAACTCTTGCTATATTGTTCATGTAGTTAATTTCTCACCATTAAAAATGTATGTCTTATTTCCAGTTTGAATTTGTCTAACTTCAACTTCCAGCCATTGGATTGCGTTATATCTTTCTCTGCTAGATTGAAAAGCCCATTATTAAATATTTGTTCCCCATGTAGATTCTCATAGACTGTCATCAAGTTACCCCTTAACCTTCCCTTTCTTAAGCAGGTTGTCCAATCCTTTAATCATCCTTGTGGCTCTTCTTTGAACCCTCTCCAATTTATCACCATCCTTCTTGAATTGAGCACACCAGAACTGGACACAGGCTTCCAGCAGCAGTCACACCAGTGCCAAATACAGAGATAAAATAACCTCTCTGCTCCTATTCAAGACCCCTCCCTCAGTTTATGCATCACAGGATCTCCTTAGCTCTTTTGGTCACAGCATCACGTTGGGAGCTCACGTTCAGCTGATTATCCACCATGACCCCCAAATCTCTTTGAGTCGCTGCTTCCCAAGATAGAGTCCCCCATCCTGTAAGAATGGCCAATGTGTTTTGTCCCTAGATGTATACATTTAGCCATATTACAATGCATATTGTTTGCTTGTGTCCAGTTTACCTAGCGATCCAGATTGCTCTGAATCAATGACCTGTCCTCTTCATTATTTATCACTAAGGCTGTGAATCTGTCACGGACGTCACGGATTCTGTGACTTTCTGAGCCCTCTGTGACTTCTGCAGAGTCTGGTGCTGCTGATCTGGGGGCCACTTGAGCAGCTCAGGCAGCCCCTGGGCCAGCCACACCGACTGCTGCAGGGGCAGTCTCAGGCCCCTGCGCCTCCCCTCCCCTCCCCCCAGCAGCAGCAGGAGTTTGGGTGTGGAAGGGGGCTCCGGGATGTGGAAGAGGGTTGGGGCATGGGAGGTGGTGAGGGCTCTGGGCAGCGATTACCTTGCGGGGGGGTGACATGTCTGTTATCTCCTAGGCAGAGGAGCGGCCAGAGGGCTCCGCGTGCTGCCTCTGCCCACAGGCGCTGCCCCTGCAGCTCCCATTGGCCGGTGCTTGGGGAGCCACACGGAGCCAGGTAGGGAGCTTGCCAGCCCCGCCAACCCCCACTCCTGAGCAGCAGCAGGGGTCCCAGGCCACCCCTCTCCCCCAAGAGCACCTGTGGCGCCCCGGAGCCACCCCCTGCTCCAGAGTACCCAAGTTTTAGTTCGGGATATATAGTACAAGTCATGGACAGGTCACGGGCCGTGAATTTTTGTTTACTGCCCGTGACCTGACCATGACTTTTACTAAAAATACCTGTGACTAAAACGCAGCCTTATTTGTTCTTTGTAAACATTATTAGTGATTATTTTTTGTTTTCTTCCAGG
>NW_020681964.1:0-4768 GCF_002925995.2 Terrapene triunguis
AAAGTCAGCAAGTGTGCCTTCTCTGGGTCCCTAGAAAAACTCTATTAATGTCTGTACAGCATTGTTTACCATTGTGCTTTTTCAACTGGTGATATCTCAACACAGATAGTCCTCAATGCTTAAGAAATGTTCCTCAGCAAAAACATCAAACATTCCTTCAAAGCTTGTAATGTATTTGCCCCTTGGCCCCTTTCCCATCAAACCTTTCATTTTATTTTCATATTCCACATTACTTGTATCAGCACCCCTCTTAGTATTTGTAAATTTCACTCTATATGTTTCAGGGGGAATCTGAAATTGTTTGAAAACCATTTCTTTGAATATAGAATAATCTTAAAGATTCTCAATTGTCATTTTTTGACTATATCCAGAGCTTTACCAGTTAAGTTTTCAACTAAAATGAGATCTGCTGGTTATCAGGAATCATATGAATCATATACAGCCCCTCAAAGATAGTGAAGTGTTCAGCAATATCACCTGCCTCGTTGTATGCAGGACACAACTGTTCTCATTGTGGACTTTTGGAGAGATTCCTGCATTTCTCCTTTCCAGCCTCTGACCACATCTCCAGTGAAAATATTTTTTTTCTAGCTGTGTTTTAAAGTGTTGAGTTGTGGGGGGAGTGAGACCAAGTAGTGATAACACTTCCCCCTTTTATAGCTTCTGCCATGTGGAGGGAATTTCATTGTCCCAAACAGAGATGCCATCATAGTTATTGGAAAAGTACGGGGACAAGATGGAGTCCAGTGTCACATGAGCTGGTCACATGCCCTTACATCAATATCCTCATTTAATACAAGGCACTCTAGTTCACCCATTGTATTATTTAGACTTCTAGACCTGAGAGAGATGTCAGAGACCCAAACAAAATCTCTCCTCTATCTGATTTGGAACAGGAAGTTAAACACTTTGTGCAAATAGATTCTATTTTTTATTCTGTATTTTATTTTTGTTTCTTACATAAACTAATCTCTACTCCTGCTACTTATAATCATTTCAAACCTATCTTCTGAAGTTCATCAATTTCTTTTAGATTTTACCTAAAACATGTGTTTTGGTTCAAGCGCTTAGGAAATCTCAGCTCAGGTTACAGAGGTTAGTATGTGTCCGTTCCACATCGAGGGAGAGGCGGAACTGGGTAACGATCTTTCACTGGCCAGGCTTCAGACCAGGGCAGAACTGCACAGTACTGTGGTGCAAGGCTCGTGACCTGGCGGGAAGTGGCTTGAGATTCTCTAGTGTTGGTTATGAGTGATTTGGAGTTTATTCATGTAACTCAGTTGGATATGTCCCTGCCTGTGGATATCTGTGTGAGCGCAGTACCTGCCAGAGGTTTGTGGCTTGACTCAGCATCACACGAGAGAGGGATACCCCAGGTTGGTGGGACAGAGGGCTCAGCTATCCCACAATCCTGGTTTCACCCCGGGGATCCCATCACAGGAGTTCTGTCCTTTGGCAAGTCCCAGAAAACACAGGGACATTAGAAAGATCCCCTGTATGGGCAGGTTGTTCAAAGCCAAGCGGGCTGGATGGTGATGTTTGGAGGAAACAGCCCAGTTCACAGACTTCCACCTCTCACTTTTAAAGAACTATTTCCTCTTTTCTTTGTACAAGAACCAGGCTCCCTGTGGCAAAACAGATTTTTATCTGCCCTTCCCGTCCAAACTCCTTGCCCTGCTAGAACTCAGGCAATGTCCCTTCCTTAGGTGGCTAGCAGCTGTCTCACCCTAGTGGGAAGAGAACATTCTGTGATGCTGTATGATTGAATATGACCATTGTTATCATTGTTACTACCACGGTTATATAATTGCAATAAATTTGTACAAAGTATGTCCTGTCAGATGTCAATGGGATAGTTATGATTTGCTAAGTAGGATTATCCTGTTTATATGCATGTATCATCTTTGTGTCCAAAGTTATTAATATTGGCCATGTACTGGAATGGGCTTTGTTTGGGACAGTAAAATTCAAAGCACAGGGCAGAGGATATAAAAGGTCTCCCGAGACATCTCTGTATTGTCTTGATTTCTCTTCACTGGGTTTCTAACAAGGAAGCTCTGAACAAGGACTAATGGCCTCCTCCCTGCTCTGGTTATTTCCAGAGAGACTTTTGCAAGCTAGCAGTTTATTCCATCACTGCTGAGATGCTGATTTCGGAACACTACAAAACCACTTGGATGTATCTGATTTATTAACCATTTATAACTCTTCTTGTTTTCATTTATTATTAAAGCTTTAGTTTTAAATAGCTAAAGGGATGGCAGAAGTGGGATTATTGGGTAAGATCTGAGTTATATATTGACCTGGATAAGTGGCTGGTCTCTTCAGATTAGAAGGACACGATATGTGGTGCATCATGGAGTCCGGTGTCCAGGTGGTGAGCCAAGGCCTGGGATGTGAAAGTGATCATGAAATCATAGAGTTTGCAATTCTAAGGAAGGGTAGAAGAGAGAACAGCAAAATAGAGACAATGGATTTCAGGAAGGCAGATTTTGGTAAGCTCAGAGAGCTGATAGGTAAGGTCCCATGGGAATCAAGACTGAGGGGAAAAACAACTGAGGAGAGTTGGCAGTTTTTCAAAGGGACACTATTAAGGGCCCAAAAGCAAGCTATTCCGCTGGTTAGGAACGATAGAAAATGTGGCAAAAGACCACTTTGGCTTAACCATGAGATCTTGCATGATCTAAAAAATAAAAAGGAGTCATATAAAAAATGGAAACTAGGACAGATTACAAAGGATGAATATAGGCAAACAACACAGGAATGCAGGGGCAAGATTAGAAAGGCAAAGGCACAAAATGAGCTCAAACTAGCTACAGGAATAAAGGGGAACAAGAAGACTCTTTATCAATACATTAGAAGCAAGAGGAAGACCAAAGACAGGGTAGGCCCACTGCTTAGTGAAGAGAGAGAAACAGTAACAGGAAACTTGGAAATGGCAGAGATGCTTAATGACTTCTTTGTTTCGGTCTTCACCGAGAAGTCTGAAGGAATGCCTAACCTAGTGAATGCTAATGGGAAGGGGGTAGGTTTAGCAAATAACATAAAAAAAGAACAAGTTAAAAATCACTTAGAAAAGTTAGATGCCTGCAAGTGACCAGGGCCTGATGAAATGCATCCTAGAATAATCAAGGAGCTAATAGAGGAGGTATCTGAGCCTCTAGCTATTATCTTTGGAAAATCATGGGAGACAGGAGAGATTCCAGAAGACTGGAAAAGGGCAAATATAGTGCCCACCTATTAAAAGGGAAATAAAAACAACCCAGGAAGCTATAGACCAGTTGGTTTAACTTCTGTGCCAGGGAAGATAATGGATCAAGTAATTAAGAAAATCAACTGCAAACACTTGGAAGGTGGTAAGGTGATAGGGAACAGCCAGCATGGATTTGTAAAGAACAAATCATGTCAAACCAATCTGATAGCTTTCTTCGATAGGATAACGAGTCTTGTGGATAAGGGAGAAGCTGTGGATGTGGTATACCTAGACTTTACTAAGGCATTTGATACGGTCTCACATGATGTTCTTATCGATAAACTAGGCAAATACAATTTAGATGGGGCTACTATAAGGTGGGTGCATAACTGGCTGGATAACCGTACTCAGAGAATTGTTATTAATGGTTCCCAATCCTGCTGGAAAGGCATAACCAGTGGGGTTCCGCAGGGGTCTGTTTTGGGACCGGCTCTGTTCAATATCTTCATTAACGACTTAGATATTGGTATAGAAAGTACGATTATTAAGTTTGCGGATGATACCAAACTGGGAGGGATTGCAACTGCTTTGTAGGACAGGGTCATAATTCAAAATGATCTGGACAAATTGGAGAAATGGTCTGAGTTAAACAGGATGAAGTTTAACAAAGACAAATGCAAAGTGCTCCACTTAGGAAGAAAAAATCAGTTTCACACATACAGAATGGGAAGAGACTGTCTAGGAAGGAGTACGGCAGAAAGGGATCTAGGGGTTATAGTGGACCACAAGCTAAATATGAGTCAACAGTGTGATGCTGTTGCAAAAAAACCAAACATGATTCTGGGATGTATTAACAGGTGTGTTGCGAGCAAGACACGAGAAGTCATTCTTCCGCTCTACTCTGCTCTGGTTAGGCCTCAGCTGGAGTATTGTGTCCAGTTCTGGGCACCGCATTTCAAGAAAGATGTGGAGAGAGTGGAAAGGGTCCAGAGAAGAGCAACAAGAATGATTAAAGGTCTTGAGAACATGACCTATGAAGGAAGGCTGAAAGAATTGGGTTTGTTTAGTTTGGAAAAGAGAAGACTGAGAGGGGACATGATAGCAGTTTTCAGGTATCTAAAAGGGTGTCATAAGGAGGAGGGAGAAAACTTGATCACCTTAGCCTCTAAGGATAGAACAAGGAGCAATGGGCTTAAACTGCAGCAAGGGAGGTCTAGGTTGGACATTAGGAAAAAGTTTGTAACTGTCAGGGTGGTTAAACACTGGAATAAATTGCCTAGGGAGGTTGTGGAATCTCCATCTCTGGAGATATTTAAGAGTAGGTTAGATAAATGTCTATCTGGGATGGTCTAGACAGTATTTGGTCCTGCCATGAGGGCAGGGGACTGGACTCGATGACCTCTCGAGGTCCCTTCCAGTCCTAGAATCTATGAATCTATGTGTCTAGTTAACCAGTGTGGTGAGACAGAAGTTTATGTTTATGTTTGTTACTGGCTTAGTATAATGTAATCATAGAAAAACCACCAGACTGGGGTGAGTCTACCCTCTATCTCAGCAGTTTGTCCTGAGTTTGGC
>NW_020681965.1:0-1002 GCF_002925995.2 Terrapene triunguis
TGTAGGACTCATGAATGAAATTGTTTTTAGTTATCCTGTACCATTGTAACTTCTGTTCACCATTTCATAACACTTGCCATTTTTCCTACATTGTAACTTCTGTGCCATATTGTAATTCAAACCCCATTTTAAAACGCTTACTCCATTTTGTAAGGGCTTGCTGCAACCTTCATTTTTGCAAACCCTACTGTAATTTTATTAGTCTAGTTGAGATGTGTGAATGAGGGATGCATGGGTGATAGAATCAACCTCCAGCACCAGCCCGTCCTGATGAGATAAAGTTCAAATACCAACGGCTGAAGAACTAGACAACAGCCCTAACTCAAGCAAGAAGCATCCACCCTAAAAAGAAACAACAGAAGGAAAATCAAAGCCAGGTCCCAGGCTAACAGTCACGCCTGCAATTGACGGGTGATCAAGCAAACCCTGAGGCGGCCTGACACAGCGAGACCTAGGAACTTTGAATCCAAACTAAACTCCTATAAAAAAGGAAGGGTGAGAGGAGAGACTTTGGGTAACGTTCTGCTATCAACATCAAGGAGCATCGGTGCGCGCCCGACAGAGACCCGGCTCCTCCTCGTGCTCAGCTTTCCTGGCCAGTTAGCTGCCACGAGCTACGATCCCAAGCTGCGAACTCAAACTACAGTCAGGACTGGTAACTATCCAGCAGCTGCAGAACATTTTGGTGTGTGTGTGTGTGTGTGTGTGTGTGTGTGTGAGAGTGTATGTGTATAAGCATTGAGGTATTTGCTAATAGTTACAGTTTAATAATAAATGTGGCATCTTTGTCTTGACCCCTAAAACGATCCTGTGTAAGTTTGTGGGACAACATTATTGGTGGAGAATGCAAAAGGGGGAGCAAGCATAGAATCCACAGTTATTATAAAACTGGTGTGCACACCGCCAGCTTTAGCAAGCCTGGCACTATAGGAAAAAGAGTGTAAACTTTCAGTTAATTAACCAAACTCTGAAGGATATAGGAGTTTAGGTTTAAATTGTGTT
>NW_020681965.1:1012-2998 GCF_002925995.2 Terrapene triunguis
AACCAAACTCTGAAGGATATAGGAGTTTAGGTTTAAATTGTGTTATAGAGGTACATACACCCTCAGCCGTAGCAAGACTGAGCTAAAGAGGAGAACTTAGTGTTTCTCACTCTGATCCGGGGAAGGATTTGTATAATTGGTGTATGAACCCTCGGTGGTAGCAGACCGAGTAATACAGAGGGAGGCTTAGCGTCTCTCCCTCTGGCCCAGAGTGGGTTAAAAACATAAGATACAGATCTTGTTCTGTTAAATCAAACTCTGAAGGATATAGGAGTTTGGGCAGTGCAGTGTGGTTTATGTTTGTTTGTTTGTTTTGTTTTTTTGTAAGTAATATTGTGGTAATTTCACAATTTTAAAGAAAATGTTTAAGGAACGGGACCAGGAAGGGTGGGGGCTAGTTGAAAAGCCCACCCTCCTTGCTAAATTGGTAGTGGAACAAGGCTTGTGCCCGTGGAAAGAAACTGTTTATTGAAAAAAGCAGGATCGGGCCCAGGCAAGCAACAGATAGAGAAACTAAAAACAGGTTGGGTACAGAGAGTTAAAACAGCACTCTCAAATCTTACAGCAGCAGTAACATCAGGAAAAGAAACATTTAAGACCCCAGAAGGGGTCAGACCTTTGGGACCCCCCTGGAGATTGGGAAGGGGGATATTTGGGATATTTGGGTAAATTCCTCCTCCCAGGGCCAAAATGCCATTAAAACAGTTAACAACAGTGCCTGCTTCTGCCTCAGATCTCCAGGCTATGGCAAAATGGCTGAAGATTTTAAAACAAAAATTTTTTTTCTAGATAAAGTGTTAATGCCCTTTTACTAAGAGAAAGGAAGAATTTACACTCACAAGAAATGCACTACTTAATTAGCATTTGTGCAGCCCCAAGTACCAAACACACTGTGGCAGAAACTAAGCAGGTTCTGCCATGGTGGAAGCACTGTGCTAATTTGTTTCCAAGCTTTTATCTTTCAGGCTCTAAACCAGAACATCAGGAGAGCTGGTACCAGCTGAAGAGTTATAAAATACCATGGTTATAGTGTCATGACAAAGTCTGTGTTCAGTGTTCTGTGTTGCATGTTCTGTGTCTGTCTCTAGTGGTGTCCTGTGCTGGCATTGGGTCCAGAAAAAGAGGGGATACTACACTAGACAGGGCAAATGTCTTTTCCTCTCTCTACTTCCCCCATGTCCATCCAATTTATCAATCACCACTTGTGTCCAAAGGACTTTGGTCCCCAGTGCATCATTGTTAGGTTCTCTAATAGTCATTTTGTTGCTAATTTTTGTTATTAATACATTTGTATTGTTAGTTACATTTGCTTGTATTGTTAATTCCACACTTTCCTCTATGCACTCTGGTTCTACTTCCCCAAGCCCTAAAGGGTAGTTCTTGGGCCCCCATAACCTGTAAAACCTTGGCCCATGATTGTAGGGCCCCATCTTTCAGGTCCCCAGAAACCTCTTAAGAACAACTGTTAAAAATAGGAAATTCTGCAACATTTTAGCAACTAAATGTTAGTTTAAGTCCAAATCAGCTTAACCTTGCATAACAACTGTGGTACTCCTACAAAATCTTATTTGTTGTGTGTGCTTAAGAAGGTCCTGACCTCAGTGACTTTTATTGTTTGATGGCTATTGCAGCATCAAACTTGGGCCTCATCTTCTTTGTCAATATACCCAATTATTGTAATGGTAATGGTTTTATAATTGTTTGGTTTGTTTGCAACAGATCACCTGTGCCCTACAATAACAACAACTGCTGTAATAATCATAAATAAAGGGGCAGTGTTGTAGAAGAAGCCCACCTGGTCAGCAATTCTAAATATAATTTTTCATCCCATCATTGTCCTATTAGTAATCCTAACTGTTATGTTGGTTCTGCCTTAAAACAATTACATAAAGTGTGACCCATTCAATACCCCTGGATTGAAGGGTCAAAAGGGGGACAATGTAGGACTCATGAATGAAATTGTTTTTAGTTATCCTGTACCATTGT
>NW_020681966.1:0-6314 GCF_002925995.2 Terrapene triunguis
AATATCATTCTGGGCTGTACTAACAGGAGTGTCATATGTTGGACATGGGAGATAATTTTTCCGCTCTGCTTGGTACCGGTGAGGCCTCAGCTGGAGTACCGTGTCCAGTTCTGGGCACCACACTTTAGGAAATGTGGATAAATTGGAGAGAGTCCAGAGAAGAAGAAGAACAATGATAAAAAGTTTAGAAACCCTGACTAATGAGGAAAAGTAAATGGACATGTTTATCCTGAGAAAAGCAGATTAATGGGGAACCTGATAACAGTCTTCAAATATAAAGCGCTGTTAGAAAGAGCCCAGTGATCAATTGTTCTCCATGTCCACTGAAGGTAGGACAAGGAACAATGGGCATAATCTGCAGCAAGGGAGATGGAGGTTAGATAGTAGGGAAACCTTTCTAGCTCTGAAGATATCTAGGCTCTGGAATAGGCTTTCAAAGGAACCCCCTTCATTGGAGGTTTTTAAGAACAGGTTAGACAAACCGTGTCAGGGATGGTTTAGGGTTACTTGGTCCTGCTTCAGCACAGGGGGCTGGACTATAGAACTTCATGAGGTACCTTCCAGCCCAACATTTCTGAGATTCTACAGTATAAGCCAGACAGACAGAAAATCCATTTCCACCTTGTGTCATGCAAAGTGTACGATACACACAGCTCCCCAATACCCCATTTCCCATGACACACACTCTCCTCAGCTGCACCAGGCATGGACCAACTCTTTCCCAGAGATCTATGTCTGAGCATCAAACCCTGGGCTGCCACCTTCTGCTGCAGTTACACGCGACCTGTTTTTCCAGCAGTATAATTCACAGCTCCAGACACATTAAGTACCAGCTGAGCTGCTCGTCTTGTTAGCAGGATTATAGCCGTAATAATACTAGAACTCGTAATTATCAGAAATTTAGTATTTAAATTACTAGCAGGAAATTAATGCCCTCTGTGAACTTGATTTTCCAGGGCAACATGCTGAATTGAGAGTTTTTGCCCTGCGTATTTTCACGGGTCACGTTTCTCTGAGAAATAAAAGTGAAGAGACAATGCAAACATCTCCTGGAGAAGCAGCACTAGCCAGCTGTGAATCTGGGGACCCAGCTCTGCGGATTTGGACAGCTGGTTCTGGCTGTGATCTTGCAGCTCCAGACATGTCATTTCCAATCCCCTTATGCACACTTTCCATGGTGACTCCCCTCCTGGGCCCACCCACCCTGCCCTGCGCCTTCCTTCCTTTCCCTAGAGCTGTAATGGGGAGCAGGATTAACCGAGTCTCCTAGGGAAACAGAGGCACATCCAGCAATTGAGCCATTTAAAACTATACTGGACAAGATTGGTGAATACACAGCAGGCGACAAAGCTGCATTCGCCCCATGGATGGATAAAGTGGCCTAATCCAGCTCTAATTTCTGTGTGATCTCCAGCCACAAGGACAAAACTAAAGGAATCCTTACTACATGACCCCATTGTGTTTCAGCCTCCCTTTCCCTCCTGGAGCAGGTGCCCATGCCTCACACCATGCACAAACAGGGAGGCCATGAAGAACAGTTGCCATCATTAGGGTTCAGTGTTAACACCCAGTGTGATGAATGGGGCAGTTCTCAGCTCTCAGAGCCTTGATTCTGACTGTCTATGTGCAGACTCAGTGACAGGGGCTGGGCTGGCTGGTTCTTCTGAGTGTGAGGTTGTAAAGGGGATGTGCACATGATTTTGGTGTGTGTTTAGATAAAATCCACTCCCCAAAACCTTCAGACACAATCACAGCCAGGCCAGACCACAGCCACGTCTTTCCTGAGGGACAGGCAGGAAATGCACATCCCAATTCCCACCAGCAGGGTCATAGATCAGCTGCCTGCGGCCAAGTTGCTGCCCCAATACACTCCCTCCTGGCTGGTGGTGCTCAGTTTCATCCCCTGCCTTTTGGCCTCCTCTGGCTCTAGGCCGTATGATTGTCCTGGCCCCCTGGCCAGACTGCTTTGCCAAGTCCTAGCCCTTCTAGGGCCACAGAGTCCTTTCCCAAAGCCCCAAAAATGTCAACAAAACCAAGCCTTCAGCCCAACTGGCAGCCACCATCTCCCATGTGTGCCACTGCTGCTCTATAGTAGCCTCCTGGCTAACCATAGGCTTCTGGGCCTCCACCAACCCCACAGCCCAGGGGGCCACACTCTTCCCCTCACTCAAAGTTCAGGGAGGCTTCAGCTTTTCAAGACACCCCCCACCGCCCGCCTCCAGTCAGGCTTCTGGCTAACCCCTGGAGTAGCCTGTCTGTCCGCCTCTCAGCCTCCCAGAGAGGAGCACTCTGACCTCCTCTCCTTTGGGTCTCCTCCTCCAGCTGGGCTCACCCAGCTCTTTAAGGCCACAAGCCACGCTTTTGCCCAGCAGGACTTTATTTCTAACAAGGCCTGGCCCACCTCCAGCAGACAGGTTAATTGGTCTTTTCCCAAGGTGTATGGGGTGGACACCCCACCACCCTGCCCTTGTGCACCAAGGACACAGATCACATGCTTCCGCGGGCAACTGCCCAATGCCATGGGCAGGATCACGTGACTTGTACAGAAATTAACATGCATCACATCCAGGGCTTGATTAGGAACAAATCAATATTATTCAGGCTGGATGGATGATTAGCTTTTCACCTCTCCACTAATGTCACCAGCCTGCCTGAGGACTGTGTGTTTGTCCACCCATGCCCCCACGATGCAGGCAGACCTTTGAAATATGCAGACTGGAGAAATAGCCTTCCCCGGAGCTTCCCAAGAACCCTAGTTCTAATTCAGCTGGGCTCCCCCTCTTTGGGAGGTGCTAACCCTCCCAGCGGGGATGGAACCAGGGCCTCATTGAGTCTGGGATTTTGGAATCTCTGCCGCTTTGCAAAGGTCCCTCATTGGGCTCCCATCGCAGAGGGGCAAAGCTGCCAGGGGTATAGAAATTGCTTACTTGTGCCCACTGCCAATTGCCACACGGAGATGAAACTGCAGCTGAGGACTGGCATGGCAGGAGAGCATCATAGCCACGCCCCCTTTTCTCTGGCCAAGCCCCGTCTCCCTTCTATGCTGGTTGAGGGGGGTGGAAGGCAAGTGGCCTTCAGGCTTTGACTTAAGCAAAGGGACTTGACCAGTACAAGCCAGACCAGGCTTGGGGAAGCAGAGAGGTGGTTTAAAGCCACCGATGCACCCGCCTTCCTGAACCGCTCTGTGCACAGTTCAGCTGCAGGTGAGGACCTGGGCCATTCATCTGAATTTGCAATATCCACACAACACCCAAAGACATTGTAATTCTACTTTTGTACAACAAGACACAGATTCACCTGGCACATAATTGGGTCTGCTCACATCTCACACCAAGGAGGAAGGAAGGAACATGCTCTCTTTGAGATGCTCAGAAGGGCGTTTGCCTGCTTCCCATGGAATAAAATTACTCATGCTCTCTCTGTTGGCCTTGTCATAAATGAGGTCCTGATCCGGAGTTGATAGCTGGGTGAGAGGCTGTTCTTCGACCTGGAGAGTCAGTTCCAGTCAGTTAGGAAGCACTAGTTCTTTTGGTAAAGTGTAGCTCTCCAGAGTCATTATGGCACCCAGAGAAAGCCAGTCAGGGATGCTTTTTGTTCCCATGAACATTTTTGATGAAAACAAAAAAAGTTTTCATTTTTATCAACATTTTTCTCCAAACCTTTTCAGGTTTTCCTCCAAAAGCTCCCAAAGCTGGAAAAACAAGTTACCGAAATTGGAAACGTTTTGGGGTTTCCATTTTTTCTCCTTCTTTTATGAAACCCTGAAACATGTCATGAAAATTGGCTGTTCTCCATGGAAATGTCTATTTTGTCAAAAACATTTCTTTTGAAGGGAAAATTTCAACTCTGCTTCTGGATTGACCGTGCTGTGCGGATTTCATCAGCAATCAGGCTGCTGCTCACAGAGCATACGCCCTATGAGAACTTCTCTGAGATAATACTTAAAGTAGATCTTTCAGAAAAACATCCAATCTTGATTGTTACCCGTAGCTGTTGGGCTGTTAGCCATCAGTAGAGGGAACATAGAAACATAGAAATGTAGGGCTGGAAGGTACCTCGAGAGGTCATCAAGTCCAGCCACCCACACTGAGGCAGGACCAAGTAAAAGTAGACCATTCCTGACAGGTGTTTGTCCACCTTATTCTGAGAAACCTCCAACAACAGGATTCCACAACGTCCCTTGGAAGCCTATTCCAGTGCTTAACCACCCTTAAGAATTAGAAAGTTTTTCCTAGTATCTAACTTAAGTCTCCCTTGCTGCAGATAAAGCCCATTACCTCTTGGGGACAGGTGAATGAGTTCAAAGGCAGCTGAAGCAAGCGCTACCTATCAGCTTTACCAACCTGTTTTCCATTGTCTCCAGCCCTCCCCTCCCCATGTTGGGTGTTGGCTGCAGAGGAAGGCGTTGTGCATATTGTGGCAGTCCCATGTATTCCCGGCTGCAGCTTGCCTAGTTCAAACCCCCACCCCGCTGAGGAGGTAACTCCATGCAGAGAAGGTGAGTAGGAGAGAATTATATCTGTATCCTCAGCTCTCAGTGAAGGAGATTTAGCTAATCTGTGCATTTTAACTGACTGCCTTGTCTGTCTCCATTACCCTGATGAGGCAGGAGTCACAGACACTCTCCACAGGCAGGACGGTTGAACTAGAGGAGAGGTGGAAAACTAATAATCCAGACAGCCTGAGGAATATTGATTCGTCCCTGATCATGCACTGAACGTGACATCCGCCTGTCCCTCTGTAGGCACGTTGTCTGCACGCTAACCGAGCTGGTGCAGCCCACATATGATCAATTGGACCTAGAGGGTGAATTCTGGCCCCAGTAAAGTCCTTGGGAACTTTACCATTGATGTCACATGGGTCAGGATGACACCCAAAGTCCCTTAGAGTCCAGCCAGCGTAACATGAAGTGCCGCCGAGAGAACGTGGAAATGTCCTCACTTCAGAGGCTGAAGTCTCATTACAGCTTCCTTCGTGCAGTGCACAAACATGCTCTTAGCTCCTGAATATTCTTTGGCGTCACGGGTGAGAAGAGCTGAGCCAATCGTTCACAAGAAGTCATTTCTACTCTTCACCTGTCCCCAAGCAGCTTACCATTTCTCTATTACTACAGCATATGATTTTCTTACATGGTTCAAACATTTATCCAAAGGGCTTTGTTTTTTTGAGTGGGGACCTGTAGGAATTGGTTCTTGGCCCAACCCTTTTCAATATCGTTATGGATCGTCCAGAAAAAAATATTCAATTGTTGTTGACAAAGTTTGCAGATGACACAAAAACTTGGCTCAGGTCTACACTTAAGATTTAGATCGACCTAACGATGTTGCTCAGGGGAGTGACAGGAGAATTCTTCTGTCAACCTAGCTACCACCGCTGGAGGAGGTGGATCATCTACACTGATGGAAGAGCCCTTTCCGTCAATGTAGGAAGTGGCTACAATCTGGCGCTGCAGCTGTGCTTGTAGTGTAGACACGTCCTTGGTGTCAAATAACTACAAGGACACAGAACAGATACAGACCCATACGGGTCTTAGTAAGCTGGGTGTGGTCAAACAACATGTGTTTTAGTGCAGACAAATGCAAGGTCATCCATCAAGGAACCAAGAATGTAGATCACACTGACAGTATGAGGGACCATATCCTGGAAAGCAGTGATCCTGAAAAGGAATCAGGGGTCGTGGTGGACGCCAACTGGCCATGAGTTGCCAGTGAGATGCAGGTGCCTTAGCGAGTTAGTGTGCTCCTTGGATACATAATCAGGGGAACAGTGAGTAGGAGAAGTAGGGAGATGATATTACCCTTGTGTGGAACCTCTACCGGATTATCAGGTGTCCAGATCTGGTGCAAACACTTGAACAAGGATGCTGAGGAATTAGCCAGTGTTCAGAGAAAAGCCACAAGAATGAATTTGAGTTCTGGGAAACCCACCTTACAATGACAGCTAAAGGAGCTCAGTCTATTTAGCCTAATCAAAAGAAGGCTAAGAAACAGCTTGAGTGTGGTCCACAAGTCTCTACATAGGGAGCAGATTGCTCATAGTAGAAGGCTCTTTAATCCAGCAGACAAAGGCATAATGAGATCCAATAGCAGGGAGTCACAGTCAGACAAATTGAAACTGGACATAAGATGACCATGCTTAATAGTGAAGATAATGAAACACTAGGACAGTTACCTAAACGGACTCCATCACAGTGTCCATTGGTGTCATTCAAAAAGCTGTGCTCTAGTTCGGCCATGTGTTCCCATGGTCTAGGTAAGAATCACTGGGTCAGAGTCTCTGGCCAGTGCTATGGAAGAGGGCAAACTGGGTGACCA
>NW_020681967.1:0-9601 GCF_002925995.2 Terrapene triunguis
GCCTGAAAATTGCAAATAAGGCTTCAGGCCATTGGGATGTTGGGGATTGCTCCATCAAGCAAATACCTGCTGAAATAACTGGCAGCTCACTTTGGGCCAGAGAATCTGTCAGACTTGGACATGCAGTATTATCTGACTGACTTTTCTTTGGATGTTTTTTTCCCCATTACGTCCAACCTTTTCACGGCTGATCTTTGTAACAAACTAGACTGCGGAGGAGGATTTGAAAACTGGGACTACAAGAGGATATAGAACAAGTACAAACCAGAAAAAGAGCGAGAAAGTATATAATTAATCACTTCTATGACTACTGCCATCTCCTTCCTCCTCCTCATTAAGGGAGATTGAGCTCTATAATTCAGAAGGTAGCTCCTCATTAAGATAGTGCAGTGGAATGAAAGAATGATACAATTAAGAACAAAGTAGAATGATACAGACAATTTTCAATCGTCATTTTTTTTTTCATTTCTGTTTTATAATGTAGTTGAATTTATGGATGAGTACAACTGTCATTATTTTGAAGAAAACTGAGCTAAAAAAGCTTATTTAGGAAATGCGGCATTAGAGTTCAAAGCTCACTTTTAACTATGTACCTTCTGATTGTGCCATGTTGTTAATACATGTAAAGAAATGGGAATGCTTTATGCAGCATCTTGTAGTACAATCTAATGCAATACAGGAAGTTTTCAGACAGCTTCCTTTTTAAGTCCATGTACACAGTGTGAAGCAGGAAGTGTGCAAAAGGTGTATGTGTGTGCAAGGAGCCTTCCCCATCCCTTGTGAATCCTGCATAAGAGCCAGGCAATATTACACACCCGGAACTCAGACTTCCCTGGGTGTGTCCCAAAGGTGGCAGAGTGATGATAGCTCCATGGCTCTTCTCTCAACATCAGGTGGGAGGATCAGGCTGCACCTTAAGAAGGGGCCTAGTAGCTGCCATGTCAGGGTGCACACCAGGGTATTCTGCCTCCTGGTGTTCTACCTGGGCAGTTACAGCTCCACACCAGCAGGCTGCGACTAAGGCTATGTCTACACTAGATGCACTACAGCAGCACAGCTACAGCTCTGCAGCTACGCCACTCTAGTGCTGTAGTGTTGACACTCGCTACAGTGACAGATGGGGCTTTTTCCATTGCTGTAAATCTTTCCCTTGAGAGGTGGTAGCTAGGTTGATGGAGGAATTCTTCCGTCGGCCTAGCAGTGTCTATATCAGGGCTTAGGTCTATTTAACCATGTCTCTTAGGGTGTGAATTTTTCACACCATTGAGTGACAGAGTTAGGCCAAAGTTTTAGATTTAGACCTGGCCTCTTTGGCACAAACTAGTCCTACATGAGATCTACAGAACAAGTCAAGTATGGACAAGATCAGTTAGGTATTTTAACATGAATATTTCAAGCTGAATCATTTAAAAGGCTCCCAAGTTTGAAACAATCCTACATTTCAGGCAGGGCACAGATTGGGCTGGTAAGGACTGATGCTGTGCATCACTTCCTCTTTCATGTTGCCTTCCTATTCTCCAGAGGCTAAGCTTTCGTTTTTAAAAAAGTAGGCTATGTCTACACTTGCAGAGTTTTTGCGCTGTAAGTTTCACCGGCGATAGTGAAAGGGTGAAAGTAAAGCATTGGTTTGTGTACTCACTTAATTCCTCAGGCGTCAAGTGTTTACATTAGCAGCACTTCCATCACTGATGAGAGCAGTGCTCTAGGGCAGCTATCCTACAGTGAGTGCAGCTCTCTTTATTTTGACCATGGGTCTTGTGGGAATGGGGGGAGGGTTATCGCCAGGCATCCTGGGTCCCTGCATATCCTCCTCTCCCCAAACACTGATAAGCCTCAGTAGCTCAGCATTGCTCCAAGCAGGGGATCGTGTGCTCCCTGGAGCAGGCATTGTCACCTGGCCAGATGATAAGTGAGCACTTGCCAAGAAACCAGGAAGTGGAGTTTCAAAGTTTAGGGGGCTTTACAGGGGGAGGGGTGGATGTCTGTTTACCCGGCATCAGAGCAGCAGAGCTGCAGGCCAGAGTGGTCACCTATGCACTGTGGGATAACCTCAGGAGGCTAAAAGCTGTGTAAATAGGAAGAACATGTCTTCACTTGCACATCACCACAAAAGCATCACCGGTAAGAGCTGTATGCCTCTCGTGGAGGTGGTTTTCTTTTTGCGGTGAAACTTCGGAGTTTCACCGCAAAAAGTCATTGGCAAGTGTAGACGCTCCCGTGGTTTTTGTGCAAAAAAGGGACGTTTTCTGCTTTAAATGGCAAGTGTAGACATGCCCTAAGGCTCTAGCTCTTATGATTTCTGAAGCAGCCTCAGAAACATGAACCATGTGTAACAGATGCAGTGATCTTGGCCTGGCTTTTCAGAACCCAAAGATATAGCTCAGAAGTGTGACCTATCCCATTCATCTCAGTGGGTGCTAACTCAGGGAGCCAGTGACAATATTTGAAATGTCAACGTTGTTAACTATTTCACTGTTCAAAGTGTGTAAAAAAGGGGAGGAATAACTACATTGTGCAGCTTGGCATAATCTACTGTGAGTGACAGCTCATTTTGGCACCATAAGGGAGAGGGCTTGGGAGAGTAAAAACAATTTCACCCACCCCCAAGCAAGAAGGAGCCAAGGCCAAGATGTTTAGCGGATCCCATGGAGGCCTCTGAGCATCCACAATGAGGAGCCAAGCTCAAGAAGCTGATTGGGACATATGAGCCTCACCAAGCAGAAGCCAAGTCTGAGGGTCCCAGCAGAAACTAATGAGTATGTTTGGACTCTGCTGAGAGAAGTGAGCCCAAGAAGCCAAAGAGCATATGTGACCATATTTTGAACATCTGCACAACCTACTGTGCATCTCCTGCAGGTGGAACATCCCTGCATTCCATCCTCCTAGCCTTTTAGGTAATGTCCAACAGACCAGACTGTGGCCCACACCCATGCGGAATGCCTATCAGCCTCTGCTTGTAAGCAGCTCTCTCTTCTGACAATAGCTGAACTACTAAAATTTCCTCCAGAGAAGCAATACATATGAGCAGTCATGGATACTATATATGTAGATATATGCAATAAATTGAGTTGGTATTTTTCATTGTCTTATATTGTCTCTTATTCTGAACATTGTTATTACAAACTTTGATAGGACCTTGTGTAGTTCTCCTCTGTTGACAGAGATGGATTACGGTTTACCCTGCCTAAATGCAATATTGTTAATCCCAAGTACTGAAAAATCACGAGTCCAGCCCCCCAAAAATCATGAGTTTTGCTTTAGAGTCATGGAATTTTAATTATATTATATTTTGGGTCTTATTTTCTTTCTGGTTGTTGAGCGTATTAAGGTGTACATTTTTCACAAGCTTTTCTCACAACTGTGAGAGTTAGAAACTTTTTTTTTCTAATGAAAGCTCAGATTCCAGAAGCTGGAGCTTTCAGAAAAAATGCAAATATGACAAGATTCATGATAAAGTCATGAGAATTGGCAACACTGTGAGTGATTGGGCCATTTGGAGATATAACCAGATTCACTATCCATTTTGTTTCAACAGAAAGTACAAGTACTGTAAAAGCAGTAGTAGAGTTGTTTCTGTAGTAGATATGAAGGTTAATATTTGGAAGGTATTTACTTTGATATTACTGCAAGAGAGTACATATGTGGTACGACCATATGATCTTTTCCTTTTCTATTTGAGGAACCAGATGTTTTCCAGAAACCAATATATAGTTTGTAAAAGATTTTTCCAGCTACATTTAATTTAATAAGGCAGCATTCATATCACTTCAGTGATTTCACACCTACTTATAAATCAATAAATTAATTATCCCAAACAATTGAAAATAGTCTCAGCATCCTTGATATTAAATTTGTCCACCCACATACATACAACTTTTGTGATTTAAAGCAGTTAGAAAAGTCCAGTCCTAAGCATTCAGCTAAACCGTCTTTTTAAAGCAAACAAGTTTGAAGTAAAAAGCAATAGAGGGTCCTGTGGCACCTTTAAGACTAACAGAAGTATTGGGAGCATAAGCTTTCGTGGGTAAGAACCTCACTTCTTCAGATGCAAGTAATGGAAATCTCCAGAGGCAGGTATAAATAAGTATGGAGATAACGAGGTTAGTTCAATCAGGGAGGGTGAGGTGCTCTGCTAGCAGTAGAGGTGTGAACACCAAGGGAGGAGAAACTGCTTCTGTAGTTGGATAGCCATTCACAGTCTTTGTTTAATCCTGATCTGATGGTGTCAAATTTGCAAATGAACTGGAGCTCAGCAGTTTCTCTTTGGAGTCTGGTCCTGAAGTTTTTTTGCTGTAAGATGACTACCTTAACATCTGCTATTGTGTGGCTAGGGAGGTTAAAGTGTTCTCCTACAGGTTTTTGTATATTGCCATTCCTGATATCTGACTTGTGTCCATTTATCCTCTTGCGTAGTGACTGTCCAGTTTGGCCAATGTACATAGCAGAGGGGCATTGCTGGCACATGATGGCATATATAACATTGGTGGACGTGCAGGTGAATGAGCCGGTGATGTTGTAGCTGATCTGGTTAGGTCCTGTGATAGTGCTGCTGGTGTAGATATGTGGGCAGAGTTGGCATCGAGGTTTGTTGCATGGGTTGGTTCCTGAGTTAGAGTTGTTATGGTGCGGTGCGTGGTTGCTGGTGAGAATATGCTTAAGGTTGGCGGGTTGTCTGTGGGCGAGGACTGGCCTTCCTCCCAAGGTCTGTGAAAGTGAGGGATCATTGTCCAGGATGGGTTGTAGATCACTGATGATGCGTGGGAGAGGTTTAAGCTGAGGGCTGTAGGTGATGGCCAGTGGAGTTCTGTTGGTTTCTTTTTTGGGCCTGTCTTGTAGCAGGAGGCTTCTGGGTACATGTCTGGCTCTGTTGATTTGTTCCTTTATTTCCTTGTGTGGGTATCGTAGTTTAGAGAATGCTTGGTGAAGATCTTGTAGGTGTTGGTCTCTGTCTGAGGGGTTGGAGCAGATGCGGTTGTACCTCAGTGCTTGGCTATAGACGATGGATCGTGTGGTGTGTCCGGGGTGGAAGCTGGAGGCATGAAGGTAGGCATAGCGGTCGGTGGGTTTTCGGTATAGGGTGGTGTTAACATGGCCATTGCTTATTTGTACTGTGGTGTCCAGGAAGTGGACCTCCCGTGTAGATTGGTCCAGGCTGAGGTTGATGGTGGGGTGGAAGCTGTTGAAATCATGGTGGAATTCTTCCAGGGTCTCCTTCCCATGGGTCCAGATGATGAAGATGTCATCAATGTAGCGTAGGTAGAGAAGGGGTGTGAGTGGACGAGAGCCAAGGAAGCGTTGTTCCAGGTCAGCCATAAAGATGTTGGCATATTGTGGGGCCATGCGGGTGCCCATAGCGGTGCCACTGGTCTGAAGTTTGAAGTAGATGATGGCTGGGGAATGTTCTTACGCTTAAAAGCAAATCAGGTGGTATACAGCATTTAGCAACCAATTTTAGTGTGGGATCAGACAGCTAGATCAATGTGCATTATGCAGATGATGCAGAAGATTTTTCAAAGTGATAGTGATTTGGTTGCCTCAATTTTTGGATGCCAAAGTAGAGACAAAATTGCAAATCATTCTTGTAAATTTTGGATTAAACATTTACATTTAAGCATCTAGCTGTAAATCTTACTGCTATGGGGTATAGAACCCCATTTTTTCAAAATGGCATGCAACTATTTCTTATTTTGATCAGCTTTTATAGTGGCAGGAACTCTTCCATTGTCAGTTTAAACCCCAGGGTGAAATCCTGGCCTTTGCTGAAGTCAATGGGAGTTTTGCCATTGCGTTTAGTGGAGGTCAGGATTTCACCCCAGATAAATATCCTGAAATACAGTAGGTTATTTAATGCCTGCCATCAGAGGCAGGTTTTAGGATTTTAAAGACCCTCTGGAAAACAATGAGTTGGAGGACCCCACAGAATTCCTGTCTTTGATTCATGTACCTGGCAAGAGCAGATCATGACTAGTGGCCCAGATGCTTTCCCCTTTACATAGTACAAGGAGGAGAAGATATTGCATCAGAAGTGACTTAAATTCTGCATGTGAAGGAGTTCACTAGCTAGTTGGCATGGAGATAGCTGTTATTAAATACTAGTGCCTTTGTGTAAAGGGGAAGGGGAGGGATTTGTGTATTTTATTAGTAATGAGCATTAACTTTAATATCAAAAGGAAAATGCCCCTGGGACCAGCCTCTCCAGATTCCTGATCAAGACTTTAGGATAACTGCCAAAGATAGTGCTGCTAAACATGCATCCAAGGTTTTATACTGAACCCAGTGCATGTTGCAACAGGACTTTTGGAGTTTAATCTAGGCTGTACGGCTATCCAGGTAAATGCAATGGGTGTGGTTACATACCTCACTATTGCATCTCAGTTCTTTGATGCAAGGCACCTGGGCCCAAGTTTTTGAAGGTATTTAGATGCCTTATGGGACGTAGCATCTATATGCACAAACAGTTAAATGCATAGCCAATTAATTGCTCATCTGTTGCTTCATAAAGCTTTCAAGCTCTACTGGCCCAGGCAGCAGATCTGGCAAAGAATGATTACCTCCACATTTTGAATGTATTTTTGTTTTCTTCCCTGCACTCCTCTTTTTTGTCCCCTAAAAATATCTTGTTTTCATGTAACTCGTGACAGGCTGGATTGAAGATGATCACTTTGATAAAGTGATGATCACTGGGTCTTTATTCCACATTTAACCTTCAGTTTAAAAAGAACCTTCACACTCTTCAAGAAGAATATGTGTTGACCTCCACATGATCAGCCTAAAAGAAATCACAGGAGGCTGCATTTATACACAGTACCAGAGAGCAGAGATTACTACACAATGTGTCCATTTTTATAGTCATACCCTTTGCCTATTTCTGCAGGTCAAAAACACTTATTTTTGTGCTCAGTTGTCTAAATAGAATGTTTTTATGTTCAATTGATACTGGTTCTAAAAAACCTGGTATTCTGCTTGTCTAACTTGTTATTGCTTTTAAAAAGAATAATAAACTATTCATATTTTTAAATCCTTGGAAATAAAATGGAAAAGATGTTAGTGCAGTGCTAGGGTTATCACATCAAGTACTCAATATTTAAAAAATTCCCCAAAAAATTGTTTGTTCCAAGAATATTAACACCTCCACATTGCACAGCTGTAGTATATTCTCTTCCTTTCCCTTTTTTGTCAGATATTAAACCTCTATGTATTATTCTTTGTTATTAATGGATAGCATAAAATATACAAGATTTACAAGGGGTAGTTGTTAACATTGCCAGAACAACCTTAACTCTGACCATTGTGCACTGTGGGGAGTTTTACCCGTGTAAGTGACAGGACAATTTGACCCCAAGAGAAGGATTTAGAACATTAGAAATGTTAGTGCACAACCAGTCTTAGCTAAATCCCAGGATTTTTGGGGGGGAAAGGAGGGGTTGATTTTAAATAAATTCACCTTTGGGCAAAGACCAAATATTTCAGTCCAAAAGGTAAACTCTCCTGAGAGTTCCCTTATTAGGGAGTTAAAATTGTTTTGAAACCTTAAGTATCATAGGTGCTATCAGTGACTACTATAGTATATAAAGCAAAAAATCTAATGGACTTAATTCTTCTACACAAAATTTGAGGACAAAGAAGTGAGCCTCAGATTACAGACTTCTTCAAATAAGGGTTATTTTAACAAGAAGAGTCATTTCAGAGAAGCACAATTAATTTAAATGCTATGTAGCTATTTATAGCATAATCAATTAGCACATTACTGCTGCTGCATGTTTACTAATACCACATCATTAACTTTCTCCTTCTAGTTGATAGCATGCTCCTGTTTAATGAGTCTTCTTGGGCATCACTCCACATCAACTGAACTGAAGGAGACTAAATCATGCTGATTTAAAAAAAAAATATTTGCTTCAGAGGAATTACACCGCTACCTCGATATAATGCGACCCGATATAACACGAATTCAGATATAACGCGGTAAAGCAGTGCTGGGGGGGGGGGGGCGCGGGTCTGCGCACTCCGGTGGATTAAAGCAAGTTCAATATAACGCGGTTTCACCTATAACGTGGTAAGATTTTTTGGCTCCCGAGGACAGCGTTATATCGAGGTAGAGGTGTATAAATGGAATTGATGAAACAAATTATACAAAGCTATACATTTTTCCTTAAGTTAACTGAATGGGAGGATGGCTAGTGCAGTGATGGACAACTGGCAGCCTGGGTGCCACATCGGGCCTGCCAGATCATTTTATTTGGCCAGCCAGATCAGGTTAGGCAATCTTGCAGCGCCAAGGACAGGAAGGGGGTGGGGCAAGGCATTGTGGGGGAAGGGTCCCGCCTTTGCACAGATGCATGAATCATGTGAAGCTGTGATGATATCCAATGGGCCAGAGCAGGACAGGTAGTAGGGTTGCCAGGTGTCTAGTTTTCAACCGAAACACCCATTCGAAAAGGGACCCTGGTGGCTCCTGTCAGCACCACTGACCGGGCCATTAAAAGTCCAGTCGGCGGTGCAGCAGGGCTAAGACAGACTCCCTACCTGGCTTCACGCGGCTCCCCGAAAGCAGCGACATGTCCCTCAGCTCCAAGGTGGAGGCGTGGCCAGGCAACTCAGCACAGTGCTCACTGCCTTCTCCCACAGTCACCACCTTTGCAGCTCCCATTGGCCGCACCTCCACCTCGGAGCCGAGGGACATGTTGCCGCTTCCGGGGAGCAGCCCGAGATAAGCGCCATCTGGAGCCCGCTCGCCTCACCCCCCCACATCCCACCACCCTGCCCTATCCCTGAGACCCCTCCCACACCCAAACTCCCTCCAGGAGTCCACATCCTGCACCCCCTCCCACGCCCAACCCCCAGCCCCAGCCTGGAACTCCTTCCTGCACCCAAATCCCTCATCCATGGACCCACCTCAGACCCCTCACACCCCCGTGTACCCCAACCCTCTGCCCCAACTCAGAGACCCCTCCTTCACCCTGAACCCCTCATTTCTGGCTCCACCCCAGAGCCCGCACCCCCAGCCACAGCCGGTATCCCCTCCCACACCCCAACCCTCTGTCTCAGCCCGGTGAACATGAGCAAGTGAGTGAGGGAGGGTGTGACAGGATGCATGGGGTGCAGCCTGGGACTGTGGGACTGCTGTGCCCCCTTAACTGTCTCCAGCCTGGGCTGTCTCTCACAATGCCTTGCTAATGACCAGCAGAAAGCTCCTCCAGGCACTGTGATCACTCAGCACAACCGCATGTGGAGCCCCACACCCAGCTGGATTGCGTGAATGCTCCCAGAGCCACTCATCAATCACACAGAGAAAGGCACCAGCCAAATCGCCTCAGATCCCAACACTGTATCCCAGGAATATACCGTCTGGCACTGCTCAAGATGGGCAGTGCAAATTTATTAATTGGTTCACCACTTCAGCAATGGAAAGTGGACATACACCAGCTTTTGTCAAACCTGAACAGTTTGCCCCACACTTCATACAAACTCACTGGTAAAGATAAGCAATTAAACAAATTTATTGACTATAAAAGGTAGATTTTAAGTGATATTAAGTGATAGGCAAAAAGTCAGAGTCAGTTACCAAAAGAAATACAATATAAACACACAGTCTAAACTC
>NW_020681968.1:0-8839 GCF_002925995.2 Terrapene triunguis
ATGATCTTGGCATTCTGAGTTTCATTAAATACAATAAGCAGAGAAAAGACAAGCTGAAGGTTTGGATTGATAACTGGAATTACTCACAAAGGAAGCCTCCTCTTACACCTAGCCTCAAAACACACCTAGATTTCTTATCACAAGTTGAAATGAAATGTCATATAATTAATTGCATATTTTGTTACTTTTTTGCATACTCCCAACCTTAAAAAGTGGTGTGTCCATGGACAGTAAATGGGAGTACTCATGAAAATATTAAGATGGCTAAAATGACTATTAAAATATATAGGACTTTTTCACTTTTATCCAGAAAAATTTGCAGCATCTGCCCAGCATTGAGAACTGGGCCATGTTTAGGAGTTGGCTGAGTAGTCTCTCTTGAGATTTAACAACCCGCACGTAGCAGCCAAGTAAAGAGCTCGCCTCTATAAAAAAAAATATAAAGAATGAACACTAAGAAAATGAGAGACCCAGACATAACCTCTCTTACGAGGGGAGAATTCCCTTATGGAGCTATTCAATTTCTGTTTTCATGCTCAGTCAGAGCCTTTTTTCTAATTGTAGCGGGGTGGTCACCCCGTTCTGGTCCAGAGGGATTAAAAACAGCCCTGGGAGGGGGCTGTGGCTGGAGAAAGCAGCTTTTAGGCTGAGCTGATTGGGGGAAGTGGCTGCAGCTGGGGCCATGCCCCAAACAGACTCAGCTGGCCCTATAAAGGCCAGGGCAGCCAAAAGCTCAGCAGTCTCTCTCTGCACTCAGAGAGAGAGAAAAGGGCCTGGCTGCAGGGAGCTGAGATATAGAGTACCTGGGTGGAGCAGGGCTGGGGAAAGGCTGAGGAACTGGGGAGCTCCGGCCTGGAAAGCCTGAGGCTGTGGCCTAGTAGAAGGCCCAGGGGTACTGGGGGTTGCAGAGGGCAACCCAGGGGTAGGCCAAAGCAGCAGGTCCAAACCCAACCTTGCCAGTGATGAGTAGGCTGATACTGCAGTCTGCCCCTAGGCGTGGGGCTAGATGAAGACTGGCAGTAGCCTGATACTGAGGCAAGTTGGGCATAGTGGGTGGGGGTTCCCCTGGGAGGGGGAGACCCAGTTACAGGGGCAGTGGGGTCCTGGGAGGGACACGGGGCCAGTGACAAAGTGGATCACTGGCCTGCAGAGGGCGCACCAGGCTGGAAATCAAGCTAATTCCCTGAAGGACCAGCAGGAGGTGCCGCAGGGGTGAGTCCGCTCTTCTACACTAATCCTCTAGGTCTAGGCTGCTCATCCATCAAGCTGATATTCAGAGTAGGAAGAAGTAAATATGTGAGGTGATTAGTGTTAAGGAAAAAGTACGGGTATGACTTTTTGGGGAGCAGTATAAAGGAAACATTTTAGAACCTAGGTACATTAAATTCATCCATCCATTTGCAATTCCCTTTAATCACTTTGGCATTTGAACCTTGTATTTTTATTGTAAACCAGTAATGTCCTTTACAAATTAACCCAAAATGTTCTCCTTCAAACTAAATTAGAGTTAAAATGAGACACCTTGGAGCTTATTCTAAACCACAGACATTTCTTTTAACCAGAAGCGGCTGTTTCAGCAGGTTTTCTAGTAATTTTAGTCTAATAATAACTAGTATGGAATCATGAGTCTTCTGCTGAACTGAGTTTATGGGAACCCATAACAAATGGTGATCTCTCTAAAGGAAATTTAGTAGAGTTTGTCAACAGATACATGCAACTTCCTGTTTTAAGTGAGCTAGTTCTTTATTTTGCAGGTGTGTGTCCAGTAGTTTGAACCGCAGTTGCCAGTATACATACAATATAAGTATTCCATGCTTTCTTTTGTAATCTCTATGAAACTGGCACAGAAGCTATGATGAATTTATTTATGTCAAACAGCAGGTGGCCAGTGCGATGGCCTGAACCAATAGGCATATGGTGAGGCTGAGTCGTGTTGTTCTTACTTTCTCCTGGTAAGGATTGCCCAGGTTCAGCTGAATTGTTTCTGAAGAGTGTAATATTAAAGGGACTTATGTTTGCAAATGGTACCATGGCAGTAGCTCTGCCCATCCATTTAAGTTCCTGTAGAGGGGCAGGGTGCTCACCCGATGAAGAGTAGAAAGCTGGTACGGAGGCAGTGATTTGAAATGACTTGTGTGTGGGCATGGAATTACTGTCAATTGCCATTGCTTCTCCCTTTGTTCTCCATTTACTGGAATTCTGTGATCTGTCACATGCATAAGAGAAGGGTGTGGAGATGCATTAGCTTCACATATTAAAATGAAAACACCTCCTCCCCCCAACATTTAGCAGTGACGGGAAGGAAGTCAGAATGATTAATTTTAAATTTCCTATTCTTTCTTTTCCAGGGATTTGCGGTTTAACAGAATACGAGACATCTCAGAAGGCACATTTAAGAAACTGAAGCATCTGAACACACTGTAAGTCTCTGCGATTTGCCACTGGCATTCTGTCTGTGGACTGCACAGTACTCAGCGTTGTTATTCACATGCTGTAAGTCTAGGGTTGAGCTGGTCACATTTCTTGTTGCAAATATTATTCCGTTTGTGAATTATTTGTGAATCAATTCTGCTGTCTGCAAATATATTTTTGTTGTTTGTAGGTATTTAGAAAGTAGATTGAACAAATCTTTTTTATCCTATAGGGAGCATGAACTTGTCATGCTTCTTTTTTCATGGTGTTTGTGATTGGTTGTTTAAATCACACTGTTATCGCTGAGGTTGTATTTGAGGTCATGCCCAATGTGCTAAATGTGGTATAGATAGGAATACAGTCCTCACCACAATGAATTTCCAATCTAAACAGGATGTTGCTTCTGTACCCTGAAACTTTCTACGTAACAGGGTCATGAAAGACTAATAGGCTATAATGAATAACATGCTTCTGGTACAGATTTTCAGATGAATAATCCCATTGTTCTAAAGTCTGGGAAACTTTTGGATTCACATACATTTTCCAAAATAACTGGCATTCCGTCTGAATACGCACAAATAATTTTACACCATAAACACCAGCAAGGTGAAGATGACTTTTTTATTTGTGATTCTGTGTTTGCATTATTCAGCATACAGAGACAAATCTTGCTCCATCCTCTGTAGCTCTTTTGCAGTGGATTTGGGTCCCAGTTCAACAAGAAATTTAGATATATGCCAAACTTCAAGCATGTAATTATTCCTATTGGTTTCAATGCCTGTGACTACTCATATGCTTAAAGTTAGACACATGCTTAAGTACCTTACTGAATCAAGGACATGATGCTCTTGTATTGTGCAGAGAGAAATGGTTGTAGGTTACACATAAGGTTCTTTTGAAGACAGAGTATAAGAAATAATTGTTCTCAGTAGGAAAACTTTAAATTGTAGTTGCCAAAGTACACAGGAATCTTACTTCAGAAAATTAATTTAAATTGACTTGGATTTGAGTCCTGTCATATGGACTGAGAACTGGTGGAAATACCATAAACAAAGGGTAATGAAGTTAAATGTCAGTGTACTGAGGGGAAGGGAAGTGACCCCTGAGTTCTGCAAGGACTGGTGTTAAACCGAGTCTCTCTTTTAACATCTCTAATGATCTGGGAAGACAAATTCTCGGCTGGGGAGAAGATGTAAGCAGAGTCAGGATGAGCTCTAACCTGATATCTGGTGGTGGATTGTGGCGAGTTGTGGAAAAGAACTTCAGGGGCTGATCTTGTTTGCATAGGCACACCCACCCCGCCTAGCATGAGCCCAAAGCAGCCCAAATGGTCACTTTGGCAGCTGTGGGATCCCCAGTTTCTCTGTTATTGGGGCAGGAAGAATAAAGTGTTGTTACCCTGATTATGTGAATCAAGGACAATGGAACTGTTTTATGACCGAGGGACTCGCCATCAACTAAGTGGCACTTGCTAGACAAGGGACCAAAACCCAGTGAATTGAGAGAGCCTGGGGACAGGTATGTGTACCTGATGGTCTCCCCACTGTGGAATATCAGAGCTAATTTTGATTCTATTAGGAGTCTAGTTACAGGCTGCTGAACTGAATTCACTTTGGGCCAATGGTGCACCAGCACTGAGACTCTCCTACTACAAGCTGAAATCACTAAAGAGCTAAAATTACTAAGAGCTGAAATTGCTGAGTGCTTTGGGGGGGAGGGAGGGCTGAAGATATATCTCAGAGCGGCTGGCAGAGTAGAGCATGTTTTTGTGGGATGGCTGGAGTGGCTCGTGGGATGGCTGGTGGAGTGGAGCGGCTAGTGGAGCGGAGCAGTTCGCGGAACAGCTGGAGCGGCTCACGGGATGGCTGGTGGAGTGGAGTGGCTGGTGGAGCGGCTCGCGGTGAAGGCTGCAGCAGAGCCCCACAGAGGCGGGGCAGTCAGCCTCGGACCATGTAAGGTGCCCCTTAACACCCCTGCGCCCCTCCCCCACATTTCCACCCTGGCTGGGAGGTAAAACTCTGCAGATAAACTTTTGAACTCTGGGGCTGCACTGACCAGGGACAGAGACTTTTGGGGTGTTGGACTTCGGGTGATTTTTTTGGGTTGCTGGACTTAAGACTCTGTGGGGAAAAGGACACTGCCAAACTTACTTGGGGGTGGGTCTTTTGCTCCATGGTTTGTGTTATGAATTTTGTTTGCAGCATTATGTTGGGGAAACACCACTTTGTTTCCCTCCTTTATTAAAAGGATTTTGCTACACTCAGACTCCGTGCTTGCGAGAGGGGAAGTATTGCCTCTTAGGCCTGGTCTACACTAGGCGTTTGTCGAATTTAGCGCCGTTTCATCGAATTAACCCTGCACCCGTCCACACCACGAAGCTATTTAGTTCGACATAGAGCTCTCTTAAATTCGACTTCTGTACTCCACCCCAACGAGAGGAGTAGCGCTAAATTCGAAATGGCCATATCGAATTAGGCTAGGTGTGGATGGAAATCGACGCTAATAGCTCCGGGAGCTATCCCACAGTGCACCACTCTGTTGACGCTCTGGACAGCAGTCTGAGCTCGGATGCTCTGACCAGCCACACAGGAAAAGCCCCGGGAAAATTTGAATTCCTTTTCCTGTCTGGGCAGTTTGAATCGCATTTCCTGTTTGGACATCGTGGCGAGCTCAGCAGCACTGGCAACGATGCAGAGCTCTCCAGCAGAGGTGACCGTGCAATCCCAGAATAGAAAGAGGGCCCCAGCATGGACTGATCGGGAAGTCTTGGATCTCATCGCTGTGTGGGGCGATGAGTCCATGCTTTCCGAGCTGCGCTCCAAAAGACGGAATGCAAAGATCTATGAGAAGATCTCTAAAGCCATGGCAGAGAGAGGATACAGCCGGGATGCAACGCAGTGCTGCGTGAAAATCAAGGAGCTGAGACAAGGCTACCAAAGAGGCAAACGGACGCTCCGGATCCCAGCCCCACACATCCCGTTTCTACCAGGCACTGCATTCCATCCTAGGTGCGGCCACCACTACTACCCCACCACTGACTGTGGACTCTGAGGATGGGATATTGTCCGTGGCCGGTTCCTCGGACATGTTAGTGGACGGGGAAGATGAGGAAGGAGATGAGGAGGACGAGGCAGTCGACAGCGCTTGCACCGCTGATTTCCCCGACAGCCAGGAGCTCTTCTTCACCCTAACAGAGATCCCCTACCAACCGTCCCCAGCCGTTACCCCGGACACAGAATCAGGGGAAGGATCAAGCAGTAAGTGTTTTAAACAGCTAAACGTTTATTTTTAACAGAACTGGAATATTAATAATATTAACAATGGGTTTTTCATGATTTCTTTGCCCTAGGCGCTTAACTATTTAGTCCCAACTATTTAAAAAAAATCTAACAATGTCCGGTTTTTCATGATTCTGCTGCCCAAGACGCTCCACTCTTTAGTCCCTGCCAGTGCAGCTACACCAAAATCCGGTCTATATGTCCGGGGATAGAGATGAAATCCTCATGGGAGATCTCAACGAAGCTCTCCTGGAGGTAATGTCCAAGCCTGTTCATCAGGTTCCTGGGGAGAGCGGCCTTATTGGGTCCTCCGTGGTACGAAACGTTTCCGCGCCAGGAGACAATCAAGTACTCAGGGATCATTGCCCTGCAGAGCATGGCGGCATACGGCCCTGGTTTTTGCAGGCTTTCCCTAAGCATCCGTTCCTTTTCGCTGTCCGAGATCCTTCTCAGGGTGATGTCGCTCATGATGCCCTGCTTTGAATTAGATAGGGGAATGTTAGTATTGGGACTGCTTTACAGCCATGCGGTGGAGGCGGGAGAGGGGCAGCATACAGGGATCTTTCCCTGGGACAGCCGCGAGGGGGTGGGACAGGGGCACAGTTCATGCTTGCCTGATTGCTGGCAGCAGAGACTGGCATTGCTTTCAGTGTGAAAGGAGGCCAGTGCTACTATTAAAGTTTTAAGCAGCCACAAGTCTACGGCTTACCATGTTTGCCTGCTACACACATTCCGGTGTCCTGCCCCGCTTCTCAGATCGCCAGTGCAAGACCACAGGTACTGAAGGCGAGGGCCGAAAATTCGACCTTGTCCTGAGTGCGCATGTGATAGATGCAGTGCATGGTCTTGTTCTCAGAGAAAGACTATGTTCTTTGTTCACAACTTCATTTATCTGTCTCAGGAATTCACTCCCTTTTTCCCATTCCCACAGACACATCTGCGACTGTCTCCCAACCCAGCCTGGCATCACACTCCCAGAGGCTAGCGCAGATTAGGCGGAGGAAGAAGAAGACGCGGGAGGACATGTTCTCAGAACTAATGTGCTGCTCCCGAGCCCAGGCAGCCCAGCAGACACAGTGGAGGGAGAACTGGTCCCAAATGCACCGAGCAAACATGGAACCGGAGGAGAGGTGGCGTCAGGAAGACCAGCAGGCGACTCAAACTCTGCTTGGACTGATGAGGGAGCAAACGGACACGCTCCGGCGCCTTGTGGATGTTCTGCAGGACCGGAGGCAGGAGGAGAGAGCCCCGCTGCAGTCTATCTGTAACCACCCTCCCCCGCCACCAAGTCCCATACCCCCCTCACCCAAAGTCCAAAGAAGGAGGGGCGGCAGGGGCCGTGAAAACTTTCACTCCACCCCTGCAGACTGCTCTAGCACTAGAAGGCTCTCATTCCCCAAAATTTGAAAAGTCCTTTCCTACCCACCTCACACAAGCCCCCGTCCAAGTTTCACCCCCCCGTTTCATGTGTAGTTGCTAATAAAATATACGTTTCTGTTAATTACTGTTTCCATCATTTTCTTTTGGATGAGAGTCTGTCTGAAGGGGGGGAAGGGGCTTGGTAATTGGACAGGACAGTCACCTTTAGCAGGGTACAGAGGCGGGGGCAGGTCCAGCAGCAGGGCACATACATAGTGCAGTTACTAATTACCCTGGTCAGTCTGGGAGGTGGTTTTCATGTTCTGTGTGTGGGGGGGTTGCTCTGTGACTTTGTGGCGGGGGAGGGCAGTTACAGATCTTATGCAGCGGTCCTTATCCTGGATCACAGAGCCACGCAGCAGGGGATCTGTAACCCTCCTCCCCCTGCCAGAAAGTCACATAGCCGACACATACACGCAGTCCCCCCCAGGACGGCTGGCAGGCACCGTTGAAACAACCGGTCCACCACTGCGTAGCCTGTCATTCCTGGAGTTTAGAGGCATCATTTGCATCACTACACTACACCCGCCCCCCACCGCAGTCTGCGTCCCAGGTTTAAAACATTCCTGCGAAAACAGTAATAAAGACAACGGTGTTCATTAAGAAAATAGAACTGATTTTATTTTTGGGAAGGGGGTGAAGGGGGTATGTAGCTGGAGAGGATAGTCAACATAAACTGGGTAAAGAAACGGGGGCAGGTTCAGCTTCTCTTTAAACAAAGTTAATAGTCACAGGTTACCCTGCTCACTGAGGAACCTAGCTTTCAAAGCCTCCCGGATGCACAGCGCGTCCCGCTGGGCTCTTCTAATCGCACGGCTGTCTGGCTGGGCGTAATCAGCAGCCAGGCTATTTGCCTCAACCTCCCACCCCGCCATAAAGGTCTCCCCCTTGCTCTCACATAGATTGTGGAGCACACAGCAAGCTGCTATAACAATGGGGATATTGGTTTCGCTGAGATCACAGCGAGTCAGTAAGCTTCTCCATCTTCCCTTGAGACGGCCAAAAGCACACTCCACCACCATTCTGCACTTGCTCAGCCGGTAGTTGAAGAGTTCTTTTTCAGTGTCCAGGGCGCCAGTATAGGGCTTCATGAGCCAGGGCATTAGCGGGTAGGCTGGGTCCCCGAGGATCACTGTAGGCATCTCCACATTCCCAACAGTTATTTTGTGGTCCGGGAAGTAAATACCTTCCTGCAGCCGTCTAAACAGACCTGAGTTCCTGAACACGCGAGCGTCATGAACCTTGCCCGGCCATCCGACGTTGATGTTGGTAAAACGTCCCCTATGGTCCACCAGTGCTTGCAGCACCATTGAAAAGTAGCCCTTTCGGTTGATGTACTGGCTGACCTGGTGGTCCGGTCCCAGGATAGGGATGTGAGTTCCATCTATAGCCCCACCGCAGTTTGGGAATCCCATCGCGGCGAAGCCATCTATGATGACCTGCGCGTTTCCCAGGGTCACTACCTTTGAGAGCAGTACCTTAACGATTGCGTTGGCTACTTGCATCACAACAACCCCCACGGTAGATTTGCCCACGCCAAAGTGGTTCGCGACTGACCGGTAGCTGTCCGGCGTTGCAAGCTTCCAGAGGGCTATGGCCACTCGCTTCTGGACAGTCAGGACTGCTCGCATCCGGGTGTCATTTCGCTTCAGGGCAGGGGACAGCAACTCACAAAGTTCGAGGAAAGTCCCCTTCCGCATGCGAAAGTTTCGCAGCCATTGGGATTCATC
>NW_020681969.1:0-6255 GCF_002925995.2 Terrapene triunguis
GACTGATTCTTGCCTGCATATTTATACCTGCCTCTGGAAATTTCCACTACATGCATCTGACGAAGTGAGCATTCACCCACAAAAGCTTATGCTCCAATATGTCTGTTAGTGTATAAGGTGCCACAGGACTCTTTGTCGCTTTTTACAGATCCAGACTAACACGGCTACCCCTCTGATACTTTACTCCCCAACTGTTACCATCTTTCCCAGCTCACAAATACCCATACTTATTGACAGATATGGAACAGAGACAGCAAGGAAGGACTGTGGCTGCAGCGAGCATGTGGAGAAAGCTCTATAAGCTGCCTCTGCATGACTAATGGAAAATAGCCCACAGGAACGATTATTCCCTATCCTATGCCTCTTCCCTAAGCTGCTTGGAAGCCATGTGATGCCATGTCCCCAGGGGCTGGAAACTGGACAGAACAAGTGCAAAGAACCCTAGAATTTACTTCTGTGAGGCTAATAAGAATGAGAAGTAGCATTCCTGCTGCATGCCTCGTCCCTCTGCTGGCTTCAATCTGTGTTGCAAGGCCAGGAGACCCAGTGCCATCTGGGTGTAGCCTCCAAGAGTTTCAGCAACTTCATCTCTAACAGAGCCCTGATGGCAGCAGTTGGTACTGCACCCCCAGCCACTACCTGAGCCACACTCCACAGTGACTACAGTATCAGGGGGTAGCCGTGTTAGTCTGTATCCACAAAAACAACAAGGACTAACAGATTTATTTGGGCATAAGCTTTTGTGGGTAAAAAACCTCACTTTTTCAGATGTGTGGAGTGAAAATTACAGATGCAGGCATTATATAATGAAACATGGTCTACAGCAGTGGTTCTCAAAGCCGGTCCGCCGCTTGTTCAGGGAAAGCCTCTGACAGGCCGGGCCGGTTTGTTTACCTGGCGCGTCCGCATGTTTGGCCGATTGCGGCTCCCACTGGCCGCGGTTTGCCGCTCCAGGCCACTGGGGGCTACAGGAATCATAGAATAGAATCATAGAATATCAGGGTTGGAAGGGACCTCAAGAGGTCATCTAGTCCAACCCCCTGCTCAAAGCAGGACCAATTCCCAACTAAATCATCCCAGCCAGGAAGCGGTACGGGCTGAGGGATGTGCTGGTCGCTGCTTCCCACAGCCCCCAGTGGCCTGGAGAGGTGAACTGCGGCCAGTGGAAGCCGCAATCGGCCGAACCTGCGGACGCGCCAGATAAACAAACCGGCCCAGCCCGGCAGGGGCTTTCCCTGAACAAGCGGCAGACCGGCTTTGAGAACCACTGGTCTACAGTGTACCATATATTTACAGTTTGTCATACATCTGAAATTATTGACGGGGCTTATCTCCATTAACCCCAAATGACCGATTGTTCCTGGTCAGCCCACAGTCCTTCCATCATCCGCAGTAAGTACCACTTAAAACTTCAGAATAACAGTCTAAATGGAACTTAAGCTGTGCTTTTCCTTTGCACTGGCCCTCCACATGCTGATGAGTGGTACAGTTGTGCTATTAATTCTAGCATAGTATGTGAGCTCAATAAAAGGTGTGTCAGGTTTGGCAGGTTTATAAAGCCACTGTTCGGTTTCAGAACTCTGCCAGAACTGAGTTGAGGGAGCCAAGCAGACTTCAAAAACCAAGTAGTTTGCAGCTACATTTTCATTATAGGTCTAGTTGACTCAGATACAGCAGGAATGAAGACCCTATACAATAAATTTGGTTCAAGTGGAGGCTGCAACCTCATTGAATTGAAACCCTAAAGGATTTCCCCTTTCGACAACTAACCTGTAGAACCCCCCACCCCCTTTCGACAACTAACCTGTAGAAAAAAATGTCCAAGGCCAGGTTTCCAGTCTAACCACAATAGGAGACACCCATCCACATATGAAGACTACTGTTAGCTTACCACCTCTCTTCCCATTACAAACAAACATTGTCATTCAGCACTTTGTTGAAACTACAGCCACCTTTACCTCAGATGTGGGTTCAGCGCAGAGTCAAAGGGGTGTCACTAACTAACACTTGATGTTGGAGCCCAGCCCATATTCAGTTCTTAAGTTCTTTATCCAAAATAAACTTTTTTAAGGGTTTTAAGTCTGCAGCCATAGATATTTAAAATTTGGAGAAGACTAGATAATTTCATATCTAATTTCATAATATAGTATTCTGATAATAAGTGCACTACTAAGAACTGGTCAGTTATTTTTTGCATATACATTTATTTTGCTTGGGTATTTTGTTGTTCATGAACTATCCATGTAATTTTTATTATATGAGATGGCTCTCCAGAAAGTTTCTCCAAATAACTTTTCCTTCATTGAAATGTATTGATATGTGCCAGAGGAAAAAACACTATGTGCCAAAAACAGTTCAGAAAGGACAAAATAATGATATACCATATGCTGTAGGCTCAATCCTGCAAACAATTTAAAGTCAATGGGACTACTCACACAATAAGGATTACTTATCTGAGTAAGTGTTTGCAGAACTAGGTAGTTAGAGCTGGAAAAATGATACAGTAATATCTTAAAGCACACATCACATAATTTAAAAAGTAATTCATTTTTTAAAAACTAAACATGATAAGAATAGATGTTCCAGCCCAAATATGCTAAGTTTACATCAAACAGACTTGCCCTTAATGGCTAAGCCAAAGCAAAACATTTTTAAATAGTGTAATCCTTTATGACTTTCAGAGGATTTTGTTTTTCTAAAATCATCATTTCTGAGAGTTCAACCTCTTATGAAAACTTTATCGAAAGACAAACATTATCTTGCTTACTGTACCCTTCACCAGTTTGGGCAAGGACAAGCACATATCTCTTTTTTACTTTACAGTGGCAAAGGATGTGGCATGTATGTGTTTGTATATTTTTACAGATAGATAATATGTATAGTACCTAGATGATAGTGATATCATGTAATAAACTGCAGATCCATGTGATAAATAAGCTTTCTCATATGGTTCCACAACTTATCATGTAACTTTGATCACCTCAGCTACCTTCTCTCTCTTCTTGTGTCTCATACACACCAACAGATAATTATTAGCACAGTGTTTGCCCAGCTGTAATGACTCCTAGTTTTGATTAGAACCCATGTCTCAAAAGTCCCTGTCCACTCGACCACACAGTCTCTCACTGCTATACCACTAGGGCCAGCCTTAGGGAAAATGGCACCCTGACTGATTTTTCTTTGCTGTCCTTTAATTACTGCTCCACAAGCAGTGGGTGGCTGCTCAGCAGGCAGAGCAGCTGAAGGTGGAGTGGCGGTGGCACTGCAAGTGTCATGCTGTTGGGAAAGTAGAGAGGAGAAACGTGTGAGCTCCTGCCCTGCAGCTCCCTTTATTTCCTCTCCCTGCCGCCCATCTCAGCATGGCTCTTCTGCAGTCTCTTGACCATGGTGCCCATGTCGCCCACCCATAAGACTAGCCCTGTATATCACTACCCCTCTTTTAAAGAGAGAAATTATTACAGATTTTTTTCAGGGTAATATTCTAGCAGAATTGGGTTTGCAAATAAAATGTATGTAGTTTGGTATATGTTAAGCTTATATGTAGCATACTGAAGCAGCCTGGTATTCTTCCTTTGTTGCTGGTTCATTGATTCCCAATAAAAATAGACCTATCAATTGAGTATCCAACAAAAGGTAGCTCAGCTTCTGTTTAATCTAAGTGAAAAATATCCATTAATTTTAAAAAAAATGAATAATCTCTGTTTTGTTTTCAGGTAAATTGTTTGATTCTTCCCTAGGAGAGTCTTCCCCAAGGAATCCAGTTACATTTTGAGAGATGCTACTTTGGACCATCCACTCAAATTAAAAGAAAGGAATAGGACCATTTTCTGACAAGATCTTGGAATCATGGAAACTTCTAAAGCAGGGGTCGGCAACGTTTGGCACGCGGCTTGCCAGGGTAAGCACCCTGGCGGGCCGGGCCAGTTTTATTTACCTGCTGACGTGGCAGGTTCGGCCGATCGCGGCCCCCACTGGCCGCGGTTCGCCGTCCCGGGCCAATGGGGGCGGCGAGAAGCGGTGCGCGCGGTTTCTCGCCACCCCCATTGGCCCGGGACAGCAAACCGCAGCCAGTGGGGGCCGCAATCGGCCGAACCTGCCGCGTCAGCAGGTAAATAAAACTGGCCCGGCCCGCCAAGGTGCTTACCCTGGCGAGCCGTGTGCCGAACGTTGCCGACCCCTGTTCTAAAGACTATTATGTTGAGAAGTGCCAGGCACTGTGGGTCCAGGGATTAGTCAGAAACTTTTGTATCTTTAAATGTTATCTCTATCTTTGTGACCTGGTAATGTATTCTAGCCCCCTGGGAGAGAGTTATTGAACTTCCCCCAACAACTAAAATCAGTGTGTGTGGGGGGGGTAATTATTGCAAATCCTGGATCAGTTAAACAACTCCAGAGAAGTACCAGGCCCTGGGGAGAACTGCATAGACTGGCTGAGGTCTTAGACAAATCATAGAATCATAGAATCAGGGTTGGAAGGGACCTCAGGAGGTCATCTAGCTCAAAGCAGGGCTAATCCCCAAAGAAAGATCAGCCTAAATTGGTTGAATGCCCTTCATCTGGATCTAAGAACTAACATGAAGTTGTAACCAAGAGGGTAAACCAGGGGTCGGCAACGTTTGGCACGCGGCTCGCCAGGGTAAGCACCCTGGTGGGTCAGGCCAGTTTATTTACCTGCTGACGCGGCAGGTTCGGCTGATCACGGCCCCCACTGGCTGCAGTTCGCCGTCCCGGGCCAATGGGGGCAGCGGGAAGCCACGACCAGCACATCCCTCACCCGCGCCGCTTCTCGCCGCCCCCATTGGCCCGGGACGGCGAACCCGCGGCCAGTGGGGGCCGCGATCGGCCGAACCCGGCGCGTCAGCAGGTAAATAAACTGGCCCAACCCACCAGGGTGCTTACCCTGGCGAGCCGCGTGCCAAACATTGCCAACCCCTGGGGTAAACCCTTGTTGGAAAGTCTGGAACCTGCTAGGATCTCCATATAGGAGATGGGTAGCACCTAGTAAGTTTAGCATGTGGATAGACTGTTTGCTGGTTTATTGTATGTTTTCTCTGTAATACTTTTGTCTTAAAATAAATGTATCATGCTTTGTGAAAGATAGCTGGTCACCAGTAACCCTGTCATTGTCTTTGATGTAAAGCAAACCACAGGTGTTGGACTAAGATCAGACCTGTTAGGATAAACACAATGAATTGCAGGGGGACTGCAAATTCAGGATATGGTGAGGTGACAGTTGGAGGGCTGAGACCTAAAGGGAAGACAATGGAAGGGGCAAAGGTGCAGTTAACACTGGAATTAAGACTCCTTATACCATGAGTTAACCCACCAACATTATTGCTATTTAGTGTAAGGGTGGCAGAATCTGGTCTGTAGAAATCAAGGGACAAATTGTGATCCCACAAGTAATGCCCAAGTGAAATGATTTTGTCAAGAAATAATAAGGTTTTTGGGAGCATGGAATCCTTCCCCAATCCAAATATAAGTTCTGTGCAGACAAGCTGTGGCAACTTGTCTCAGTGGATGGAAAGGTATAATGACTGTGTCTCACTTTCCAGTGAGGAAATGTAACCCAGTGGCTCCACACTATGTACAGACTCACTGGCTATGTCCCACCAGGTCTTCTAGAACAAGTTCCATGGCAAAAGTTGTCCAAAATCTCAGCTCTGTAGTGAGCAGTGACCCAGGGCTCGGAAACAGTACTTGCCCATGTGCGGTACCCATACTTCTGTAAGATTTTTGCCATCTTACTCCACCCCCTTCTCATCCTTGTCACCAACACTGGCCAACCAGAGCTAGGAGTGTGAAACTTCAAAATTACAGCTGCCTGAGCCTGGACATAAAAGCCCCAGGCAGTGATTCCATGCACTGCTGCCAGTGGAGGGATCATTGCTTGACTGGACAAATCATGGTGCTGGTGGTGATGAGAAAGCAATAAAAAGTGTTCCTGCCAGAGTTCTTCCCATTGGAGTGGGGAGTAGGGAGACAAGATGGGGGGAGCAACAAGAGGAGGAGGAAGAATCTCCCAAGAGAAAGGGTAGAACGAAAAGAGACCTCTTTAAATGCAACATTTAACTTAGCTAGCCAAAGAAACACAGTCTGCAGTTAAGCAAGACTTCACAATTTGCCTCTTACCAGTGAACCTTTTACTCTTGGCCCATGACATTTAGCTGCTACTGTGAGTGGAGTTTCAAAGAGTTCCATCAGATAATTTTTCCAGCCTGACCCCTGAGCAATATAGCATAGAATTATTTCATA
>NW_020681970.1:0-9107 GCF_002925995.2 Terrapene triunguis
CCCTGGACCATCTTTCCTCTCCCTGGAAATCACTGTGGACAAAGTGGGTATTTATGAAGTTGATCTACTGAGGCTTTCACAAGAAAGTTTGTGACTGCCATTGGAAGGCAGGAAGAAATATTTGATACCTAATGTCAAAACCACAAAAATTAAAGCATTTCCAAGGGAGACACTCTAATAGGAACCCTGGTATGAATCAGCTGGAACACCTGTTTTCAATTATAACAGCTTAAACGATTGTTTAATCTTTCACCAAAAAAATTAACCTATCCTTGACAAAAAGCTACATTAGAAGAGTCAACCTAAAATAATAACCCCAAGAATTCCTATGCCTTTTTAAAATGCAATAATGAATTGAGTCTTCCCTCTTAATTGTCTTCAAATGTCAGGGGGAAATTGTATATGGCAACTATAAAATGAACTATTGACTATTCACTTTCTATATAAGACAATATTTTTTATTTGTCACAGAAGATCTAGGAACTATACCTCCAACCAGGGACTCCTGTCAAATTGTAGGGAAAGGCTATACATGATCTTTATTTAAAAGGTAATTGGGGGCAGAAAGAAGCAATTGATTCTTATCACACCTTGCAAATGTTATCTATTATTCCAGCATGCTTTATGTTTAAAGCATTTAAAGGGTTTTATATTGATTTAAGTCGGGAGGCAAAAATGAAGTTAAAAATAAGAGTATTAGGATCAACTGTCTTTCTGAATCTAGCAAGTTGTGTGTGTGTGTGATCAAAGTCACAAGTGAACACTAAGTAAACTTCAGTTCTATATAAGTCCCTGATTCTGCACATGTACTTGTCTAATTTTTAGCATGTGAATAGTTCCGCTGAAGTCAGTTGGGCTACTCACCTGTTTAAAGCAGTGCTCAAAGCAGTCTGAAAGAAGAGTGTCAGGTGGAGGTATCATTCCACAGAAATGAAAAAATATCTAACTTCGCCCCACCCCCACTAACTCACCCCCAGTCTCCACATTAATTCTGCCCCCATAACTATTCTTCCCCTCCCCAGGCTTATCTCTGCTCCTCCTGCAACTCCAGGGGTTCTTCATTCCCCTTTTTCAGGGCTTGGCAGGGTGACTTTTCCAGGCTGGGTGTTGCAGGGAGCTGGGGGAGGCGTGGAAGATCTGTCCCCATTGCTCACAGGGAGGAGGGAACAGAGCCCTCCTCTCTGCTTACACCAGAGGAGGTGGGGAAGTGTGTAAAACTGCCAATCAGAAGGGGATTTCCCCCCAGCTAGGGCTGACACGTGAACCCAACAGTAACCCCTCTGGAGTTGTAATGATTTATCTGCTGGGTCTGAGACTCTTGCAACCAGGTGCACTTTAAGCCCTGGTTTGAAGTTAAAGATGGGTGTAGGTTTTTACAGGACCAGGGCCTAAACTACTGCACTTTTAGGAAAATGTCAGCTCGTTTATGTATTGCTTAGCATTCTAATTTGTTGTAGACAACAATCTGCCTGATTTCAAAGGGCCACACAGAAGGTCAAATTCTTATAAGTGTATTCAGGTCACGTGAAGCTAATTTATTTTTTAAATATATTTACTTAGGAGACTTTCCTTGACTAAATTTTCTGACTTGGAAAATCATCAGCAAATTCCTGTGGATTTTTTATTTTGATTTTTATTATAGGTTAAAAATCACTGAATCTATTACTTGAATTGACATGTTTTTATTAAAATGAGAGTGCAAGTATGAAATGAAAAGTACAGCTAATCTTTAAAAACCCTGTGCAGTGATTTGTAACTGGAAATGATTGAGAACATTCGCTTGAAAGTAAATGTATGTAAGTTTCTGGGTTTGGGTTTTTTGTGGGGGTATGTTTGGTTTGGGGGTTGTTTGTTTTTTTACTATTTCAGAGACATTTAAAATGGAATGAATTCAGTGGTTGTAAATGACTCTTTTATGCCAGCTAAGTATCATTCAGACTTTAATAACTAAACTTGATTGAAGAGAACTAAATACTCACACAAGTGGGGGTTACCGTAAGAAGATCCTCTTACAGTATGTACATTTTTAAAAGGCCCATGGCTTAGGTTCACTTCATGGCTTCAAATCCAAGCAGGCATGTTTAATTTACTTCAGTATGGACAGAAGTTCGGCATGGCTCTGCAAACTTCACTCTGACATGATGATGATATTTTGCATTTCTCTTGAGGTTCTAAATTCCAGTTTATTCTCAATAGGTACCTGGACTGCCCTTTTCCCCATAGCAGCTGAGCACCTGCCAGTAGTGCATTAAGTGACATGACAAACAGCTGTCATGTGTGGTTCATTCTCTCTCAGCCATTCCCCAGGGGGAGAATTGTGTATGCAGTGAGTTTTTTTAGTTTGGTAGGGGAAGGATTGTTTATGTTAAATGTACACACTGCTCTGTGGTTATGTTAGAGAAAGCAGGTTAAAGAAGTGTGTCTTGCCCGTGGAGGGGACGGTGGTGAGGTCTGTGATGGCCCTTAGATCCTAGGGGAGTTTGTTCCACAGTTTGAGACCAAACCCCAAGAAAGTTCTGTTTCCTGCACAAATGAGTTTATCCTTGTGGTAGAAAATTTCATGGTGCCTGAGCAGTGGAGTTGTTGAGCTTTAGGGGATCTTTTAGATATGCTGGGCCATTGACACTGAATTAATTTAATCTCACAGTAATTCCATGAGAGAGGAAAATATTATTCTCATTGTACAGGTGGTAAAATGGATATACAGAGATTAAGAGATCTGCCCAGCAAGTCTCTGGGAGGTCTGGGAATAGAGCCCTTATTACCCAACCCCCACTCCTCCTTTGCCCCAGCTATTGCACTCTTGAGACAGCTTGCCCAGTTCAGGTTGTGCACCATCTTTGAATGATTCTGTCTTGCTGACCATCACAGCCTGAGAACTGTGAGACCAGTGGGATGGGTTGGACCACAGAAACCCCCTGGGGCTGCCAACTGATGTGCCAAGACTACTTCTGCCCCTGCTTTCCTTGCCAGCTTGGGACTCCAGCACCCTGTTTTGTTGAGCCAGACACGCTAGCCTGCTCCAGCACAGACCCAGGGTCTGAACCACGTGCCCCAAAGCTGCAGACTTAACTGAAAGCAGCTTAAGAAGTGTTCCTGTCTTTAACACTCAGATGCCCAACTCCCAATGGGGTCCAAACCCCAAATAAATCCATTTTACCCTGTATAAAGCTTATACAGGGTAAACTCATAAATTGTTTGCCCTCTATAACACTGATAGAGAGATATGCACAGCTGTTTGCCCCCTCCCCCTCGGGTATTAATACATACTCTGGGTTAAATAATGAGTAAAAGGTGATTTTATTAAATACAGAAAGTGGGATTTAAGTGGTTCCAAGTAGTAACAGACAGAACAAAGTGAATTACCAAGCAAAATAAAATAAAACCCGCAAGTCTACGCCTAATACAGTAAGAAAACTGAATACAGATAAACTCTCACCCTCAGAGATGTTTCAATAAGTTTCTTTCACAGACTGGACGCCTTCCTAGTCTGGGCACAGTCCTTCCCCCGGTACAGCCCTTGTTCCAGCTCAGGTGGTAGCTAGGGGATTTCTCATGGTGGCTGCCCCCTTTTCTCTGTTCCACCCACTTATATATCTTTTGCATAAGGCAGGAATCCTTTGTCCCTCTGGGTTCCCACCCACCCCTTCTCAATGGAAAAGCACCAGGTTAAAGATGGATTCCAGTTCAGGTGACATGATCACATGTCATTGTAAGACTTCATTACCCACTTGCCAGCACACACATATACAGGAAGACTCACAAGTAAAACAGAGCCATCTACAGACAATTGTCCTGGTTGATGGGAGCCATCAAGATTCCAAACCACCATTAATGGCCCACACTTTGCATAATTACAATAGGCCCTCAGAATTATATTTCGTATTTCTAGTTTCAGATACAAGATTGATACATTCATACAAATAGGATGAACACACTCCGTAGATTATAAACTTGGTAATGATACCTTACAAGAGACTTTTTGCATGAAGCATATTGCAGTTACATTATATCCACTCTCATTAGCATATTTTCATAAAATCATATAGAGTGCAACGTCACAACCAGCTCTCAGCTCTCACTGCCAACCTCAGCAGCAGCTCTGCCACAGAAGAAGTCAAAAGGGTGAAAAGACAAGGCACTAGCTAGTACGAAAGGCTTGTTCACTGGGTTTCCAAATTGCAGTTCCAGCTAGGCGATACTTTTTTTCAGAGATAAATGATTGGCCAATATCCCCAGAGAGGATGGAAGAAGCCGAAGAACTTTCACTGTCAAAAATCATGGCAGGTGTAGGCATTTGCCAGCTGTTCTGGAAATGCACAACTGTCTCGGTCCCCGTTCATCTGCTGGGATCACAGTGGGACACAACTTGAAAGGCAGAAAGAAAGATAAAATGAAGAAAGGAAGCATCTGATACACCACTTGATTTTAATTAAATCCTGCCTGCAGCCAAAAGAAAACTCTCTTCTTTTCTCACATACACCTGGGACACACAGAAGGATGATAGGGTCTCTGTTCCAACATTGCCTGCTCCCCACCCTCACAGTGGCATGAAACTGAGTCATATACAACTCCCCCTCATACAATCCACTTTGCTCACTGTTCCAGAGGAAGGTGAGCAAGCCTCTGCACAGTCACTGCCAATACGCCTTGAGGGAACAATCTCCTCTGCCCTCCAGCGTAGTGATCTAACAGATCTGCAAGAGGGGGATGACCCTTTGCTTTCTGTCTGTTTGCTGAAAACTTCCAGATACACTGAAAGAGAAATCCGTGTGCTTTTAACTTTCTCAGAGGAATGAAGTATTTTGGGTTGCTAGTGACACCATGTAACTACCTTCCTTTGGGAAGAGGGCAGAAACACAGCTAGCAGGTGGCATACACAGTACACAAGGTAGCATCAGCCATGCTCTCCTGAGATTGAAAGACAACCAAGCACCTGTCTCCGGTCTTCTGCTGCCCGGTCGTAATGGCAAATCCCCATCCACCAGCTGGGTGTAAGATGGGAACAGCTGGACTTCCCTCCACCCTCTTGCCCTTAACTAGTCAGTTTCAGCTGTCAACCTCGAAGCCGCCTCTGAAGACTGGAATTGTGGATGTGACAAGAAAGCTAAGCAGCCCTTTGCCATTGTCCTGCACAGCATGAGAGAATGCATACTTCATGAGATTTGCCAAAAGAACTTCTGCTGGATAGCTTTGGTTTTATTCTTCTCCTCATAAAAGGTATTCACTAATGACTGGTCTTTTGAGGTTTTTGGCACAGTGAGAAAGGAGGTCAGCAAGTTAACAAATTAGACATGTTCCACCTGGACAAGCCAACAAAAAGTTAATTTTAGTGGGGTCACGTTGTAACCTACCCTCCATCTCTTGATATGTACCTAAATGATGGAAAGCGCCACTCAGATTCATAAAATATTTTACAGGAGAGTAAAACAGATCTAATAGACATATTTCTCATTAGAAAGGTCAATGCCATGAACATCTGATGCTGTACAACTGTCTGTTTCAATTTAGCAGGTCAAGCTTGACTAAGCCAATCTCCTGATTGGTCTGAATTCACTTCTACTGAAAAAAGCAATTTTCCTACAAATTGTCAGGATTATGTGCTCTAGTCCTATATTTTTGCAAGACATCACCAGCATGGTGATCAAACCAAATTTGCCCGTTCTGCAAGACCAAGCAAAAGTTTCACATTACAAATTAATATTCAGAGTCTATAAACAATGACATCTAAATCCTATTAGGAATCAGATTATACACGTTACTTAGCCCAAGAATAGAGGCAGACAAAAGGCTGGGGAAGAAAAGCAGATCTAAGTTCATAGATTTGGAGCATGCTTTAAAAATATACCTTGTCAGGTGCAAGATCAACATGCAACATTTGGATGGAGGGAATTTTGGTTTTTGTAATTTCTGAAATAAAACATGGGATTTTTAAAAGATACTTCAAGCAAAAATGAAATAAAATATCAGATTGTATCTTTTTGGGTACATTCAGCTTTTTCTTTCCTTTCAGGCCTCAAGAATAAATCTGCAATTTGTGAGCATTATAGATTTATCCCATTCTCTCTCCATTAGTGGGTCCTACAGTAATTACCAGCCTGTTCCCATATCTAATGGGACCCAGCGGTGTATCCCTTTTCTTGAAAGACTTGCCTCCTAGGGTAACAGGCGAGAAGAAAACGAGAGTGACCTTGCGGTGTGTGCATGCAGCCAGTACACCAGATTGCATCAATGGCTGGTGGTGTCAAAGTATTACTACAACCAAGTGGGCACTCCTGGAAAGCAGCCAAATATGGAACAGGCTAGGAGATAAAAGCAAAAGTACAGGGAAAATGCATTCTTTCTTTGTGTATTGTCCAGCCAAGCTTAATTTTCTGTTTGCTAACAATGCAACATCATTAATTTTAAGGGCCTTGTGTAAACACCATTAATTTTTTGTTAATCTACCAATAGAAACACCATTCATTTCTCTATGTTAAGCCCAGACAGCAACATGATTTAGAAGATAATTTGCTTCTCTATAGTTAAAACTGAAGCTCAATGGTACATAACCAGTGCCTGGCATGTCCTCAACATCTTGTATAAATTGATGTTTGATTGTTGGGGTAATTATTAGGAAAGTGATCTTGAAGATGGAACTGCTGAGCAAAGTTCCAGTGCTCTTCAAATGTGAGAGGTACCCTGAAAGCGTGTAACTTGGGCCTCTTCTGTGTCACTCCACATAATCTCACTATGATTAGTGCAAGATCCTTCTCCTCAGTCCACTTCAGATTTCTGGTATCTCGCAGCCTCGGTCACTCGGACTCATTTCACATCTCAGCTGAAAATACCTTTTTGTCCTTGTCCAAACTTCTAAGTTTATTTTCCCCTCTGCTAGCCAGTGCCAGCTCCAGGCACCAGCCGAGCAAGCTCGTGCTTGGGGCGGCAGATTCTACGGGGCGGCATTCCGCCCAATCCTAGGGCAGCACAGCCATTTTTTTTTTTTTGGTTCACCGATCCGGCCGCCCTGTAGGGGGCGGCGGCGCGGAGGAGGGGAGCGTCCTGCTGGGAGCGGGCTGCGCGCTCTGTCTGCCCCAGCCGGTGCCAGGTCTGCAGCAAGCCCGGCAGGGCAGCCCGTGTCCTTCCCTCCCTGCCGACCGGAGCGGCGCGGAGCCCTCCCGGCAGGCAGCGCGGCGGTCGGGGCCGCATGGTGAGCACCCCGCTGAAGCCCTGGCCGCCCCCCTTCTCTCTTTCCCCCCGCTCCCTTCCCCTCCCCCCCGCTAGCCGGGGCACGTCTGCAGCACAGGGAGTCCCCCTGCACCCTGGCCCCAGCCACCCGGCAGGTTTTTTTTTTTTTTTTTTTCCTGCTTTGCCGCCCTGGCTGCGCCGCAGGTTTTTTTTTTTTTTTTTTTTTTTTTTGCCCTTTCGCCCCCCCAATTTTTTTTTTTTTGCTTGGGGTGGCAAAAAAGCCAGAGCCGGCCCTGCTGCTAGCATTCATTATTTCTCGCTTTAATCATACTATTTATTTCTAGGAATAGTAAAGTATTGTAGGGTACAGTTTCCATCACAAAGACTCAATCCTATCTAGTTTAATTTTGTGTATTAGTTAGAATTCCAATAAAACTGCCATTTTAAAAAGAAAAACCCTCCTACTATAGTGGATTACTTTGCTAGAAGTAAAAGTCTATTCTCAGAAGTCCGTTGTCTGTCCCCGTGGTTCTGAGTGCAGCATAAGCTGCTTTTAGTCAAATAAGAGCACCCCAGAACCTTGTCTGGAGACTCTACAGCTTCCAAGACTGTTGAGGAGGAAATGTGAAGTAATAACTTTCAAAAGTGAGTGGAGGAAGGTTAGAAAGAGACCGGTGACCAAACACTTTGCATTTCTACATTCTGTCTGGGATCTGAATGTACTTTATAGATGCTAATTAAATTAGCATAACTACACCAGTGTGAGACAGCTTTTGCAGATGGGCAAGCTGAAGCACAGAGAAGTTAAATGACTTGCCTGAGGCCATACTGGAAGTCTGCTCAGAGCTGGGAATTGAACCCAGAATGCTTAAGCTCCTGGAATTTAGCCACAGTCCTTCTTTCCCCTACCTCCCTAGCCAAAGCCCTATATTATATATTAATCCTTGTTATTGAAATGTGTTACATTTTCAGATTTTCATATGTCTATTAAAGAGGTTAGGGTTAAGAACCTTTTACAAGCTGGGTATTATTAAATGGGTGTCCCACTGTGGGACTTAAGTTAAAACCACGCTGTAGGAAAGAGGAGATCCAGTTCAAATTCTGTATGTATGCACATGCGCACACACAGTAACTAGCCTACGATTAATGGAGGATTTGCAAAGAGTGGCAGTCTAGAACATTTTTCTTAATTAAAGGAAATTACTTTCCAGGCAATCCATTTTATTCACAGCTTCTAATTTTTACTCCTGTTCTCTCCCCACTGCGTCAGAGATATCATAGCTATTTCCCTACAGTCTACTTAAGAGAAAATAACTGTGAGAGTTCAGAGATGCTAGTGTGGGAACTGTTGGTAAATGCTAGCTGTTACAGATGCACATCATCTACGAGATGACATTTAAATTAGATTTGAGTCAATTTCCCTTATATTTGACATATTAATTATGACTCACATTGCAAATGGAACAATCTGTCAGGGATCCCCTATTCACAAGCAGTTCTACATCATTGTTACAGCAGCAGGTAGAGAATTTCTTAAATGCACCTCTCACTAATGTACAGGTGATCACAATCAAGAAAAGAGTTGGCCGTACGCTGGTTAACTGAAAAGGAAAGTCCATGTGGCAGATCCTCAAATCAGCACAGCTCCACTGGCCTGATACCTGATCTGGATCAGATTTGTTGCTCTCATTTCCTTTAAGCAGAGAAGTCTCCCTGCGATGGTGGGGCATACTCCCCACACCAGCCCTGACAGAGCTGAATTAGGCCAAGTAGGCCCAATTAAGCTGCAAACAGGGGAGATTTAGGCTGTGTGGAGTGAGCTAATGAGAAGGAAGCTCACCTGTGAGGGAACAGAGGTGGGTGGAAGCCCTCCAATAAAGCCAAGAGGCTGGGCATAGCATAGGGAGTAGATGGGAGGAAATTTACAAGCCTGTTTCCTG
>NW_020681971.1:0-3087 GCF_002925995.2 Terrapene triunguis
CTGGGAAACCCCCCCCACCCCACACACACGGGCCAACTGTGACCCTGCCCTGGGAAACCTCACCCCCAGGCTAACTGTGTTAACTCCCCCCCACACACACACAAGCCAACCATGACCCAACCCCCATCACACACCCCCTCAAGGCCAGCCATGACCCCACCCAAAACATGCGCCAACCTGACCCTGCCCTATGGGGCCTTGCCTGGGACCAGCCCCTGCCCTCACTGCTGCTAGGCGCTGGTTGCTAGGATGGGCGGGTGGTGTGCTGCGGGGGAGGAGGGAATCTTTCTGGCCTCCAACCCAGGAGCATCCCAGCCTCGTGGGGTTCCCGTGCCACCTCTGACCTCTGTGGCTCAAGACACCCGATGGGAGAGGAGGGTGGAGCTGGCCTTGAGCAGGCAGCAGTGGAGACCTGCCTTGTCCTGCCACTCATGGCCCCTTGCTCCCTCCATGTCCAGAGTTCAGTGCCTGCAAGGGCAATACCACCGGGGGCGTGACTCCCAGGCCCAGATGGGGACCAGCACCATTCTGTTTTTTATGGCTGACAGGGCAGCGAGCACCGGGGGCTGGGGACTGGGGTGTCTGGGCTCTGCTCCCCAGGAGCCCTGGACTGGCCTCTCCTGTAAGCCAGGCTCCAGGGGGTCAGAAGAGGAGTCCCGCCCTTCCCAGACCAGTCAGTCATGGAGCTCAGATGTGTTACTGGCTGGGCTGTGCACATCTGTGTGGGGCCAGGGATGGGCTAGTCAGAATTGGGAGCTTTACGGGAGCGGAGTCCTAGAAGTTTTTTCTGTTGTAAAGTGGGGTGGCAGCCTGCAAAAGGCGAAGAAATAGGGTCTGAAATGTTGGGGTCTAAATTAGCTGTTACCACTCAAGAGAGAGATCTTGGAGTCATTGTGGGTAGTTCTCTGAAAACATCCCCTTAGTGTGCAGCGGCCGTCAAAAAAGCGAACAGAATGTTCAGAACCATTAGGAAAGGGATAGAGAATAAGACACCAAATATCATATGGCACAATACAAACCCCTGGTACCCAACACCTTGAACACTGCCTGCAGTTCTGGTTGCCCCATCTCACAAAAGATATATTAGAATTGGAAAAGGTGCAGAGAAGGGCAAGAAAAATGATCAGCGGAATGGAACAGCTTCCATATGAGCAGAGATTAAATCTGGGACTGTTCAGGCTGGAAAAGAGCCGACTAAGGGGATATGACAGAGGGCTATAAATCACGACTGGTGTGGGGAAAGCCAAGAGGGAAGTGTTATTTACCCCTTCACATAACACAAGAAACAGGGGACAGCCAATGAAATTAACAGGCAGCAGGTTTAAAACAAACCTAAGGAAGTTCTTCACGCAATGCACCTGTGGAACTCATTGCCAGGGGATGTTGTTCAGGCCAAAAGTACAACTGGGTTCAGAAAAGACTGGACAAGTTCCTGGGGACAGGTCCATTAGTGGCTCTTACCCAAGATGAGCAGGGACCCAACCCCATGCTCTGGGTGTCCCTAGTCTTTGACTTCCAGAAGCTGGGACTGGAGACAGGGGATGGAGCGCTGGCTACTTGCCCTGTTCTGTTGATTCCCTCTGAAGCCTCTGGCATTGGCCACTATCGGAAGACAAGATACTGGGCTAGATGGACCCTGGTCTACACTACGACTTTAATTCGGATTTAGCTGCGTTAATCCAAATTAATCCTTAACCCGTCCACACAACGGAGCCAGTTACTTCGAATTAAAGGGCGCTTAAAATCGATTTCTGTACTCCACCCCGACGAGCGGAGTAGCACCAAAATCGATTTTGTAAATTCGAATTAGGGGTAGTGTGGCCGCACACCACCGAATTAATGTGGTTAAAATTAATGGGGTAGTGTGGCCGCACACCACCGAATTAATGTGGTTAAAAACCGAATTAATGTGCTTAGTGTGGCCGCGCACAATCGAATTTATACAATCTGTTTCCCAAATTCGAATTATCTAAATTCGAATTAATCTCGTAGTGTAGACGTGCCGTGTTCTTATGTCCTAGGCCAAAGGGGTCTGGGTCTGGGGGTGCAGGACTCAGCCAAGCTTCCCCCTCCCCAGAACTGCAATAGGTGCTTTCACTGGGGTGTTTCAAGGGCAAGGGACAGAAGAAAGCTGAGATTCTCCTTCACGGAGGATGCCCCTGCGGGGGCTGGGCGCCTCCCTCCCCGCTGCCCGGCAGGGGCTGGGCCCCGCTCGGCGCCTCCCTCCCCGCTGCAGTCTCCGGGCTCCCGTCAGGGGGCAGCACTGGCCCTGCGAGCCCCCGGCTCGCCGCTGGCCGAGCCGAGCCGCCGCTGCCTGCCCGCGCCCGGAGGATGGAGCTGCGGCTCCCCCAGCCCAGCTGACGTCTCCCCGCCTGGGCGTGTGCAACAGGCTCGCTCTGCCCCGCCGGCACCTGCCCTGGGGCGGCCATGGGGGAGCAGCGGCCGGCGGCCCCGGCGTCCCGCGGCTGAGCCCGGCGGCGGGGCAGGGAGCGGAGCGGAGCGCCCCCGGCAGCATCCCCAGCCGCGCCCCCGGCGGAGCCCGGAGCTGCGGCCGCCTCCGCCCGCGCCTCCCACCCGCCGGCTCTGGCTGCGGCGAGCATGTGCCCCGGGGAGCCGGGCCGGGCGCCCGGGCAAGGGCGTTTGAAGGGAACCTGAGCAGGGCGCTTCCCCGGCAGGATGGAGGCAGCGCCGGGCACGGAGCCCCGGGACAGGGCGCAGGGCGCCGACCCGCGGGACAAGCCCCAGGCGCTGGACGGGGAGGCCCCCGGGCGCCCCGAGGGTAGCGTGGGCTGTGGGCCAGGCCAGCCGCCCAGCGCCGTAACCCCGGGGGAGGCGCCCGCCTCGCAGCCCGGGGCCGGCAAGGCGGAGGCGGCGGAGCAGATCCTGTCGGACGCCGAGGACCCCGCCGCGCTAGCCGGCACCTTCGTGCAGCGCCAGCTCGGGGCCATGCTGCAGCCCGCGGTCAACAAGTTCTCGCTGCGCATGTTTGGCAGCCACAAGGCGGTGGAGCTGGAGCAGCAGCGGGTGAAATCGGCCGGGTCCTGGATCATCCACCCCTACAGCGACTTCAGGTGAGAGGGGCCCTGG
>NW_020681971.1:3187-3695 GCF_002925995.2 Terrapene triunguis
CCCATCCACCCCTACAGCGACTTCAGGTGAGAGGGGGCCTGGAACCTCCCGAGGGACCTGCCTGCTCGCCGGCCACCCCCTGCCACCATCCTCCCTAGCCAGCCACCCCCTGCCACCCAGCCGGGCCCTACCCCTCCCCATCCACCCCTACAGCGACTTCAGGTGAGAGGGGGCCTGGAACCTGCTAAGGACCCGCCTGCTCGCCGGCCACCCCCTTGCCCTCATCCTCCCTGGCCAGCCACCCCCTGCCACCCAGCCGGGCCCTACACCTCCCCATCCACCCCTACAGCGACTTCAGGTGAGAGGGGCCCTGGCACCTCCCGAGGGACCTGCCTGCTCGCCGGCCACCCCCTGCCCTCATCCTCCCTGGCCAGCCACCCCCTGCCACTCAGCCGGGCCCTCCCCCTCCACCCCTACAGCGACTTCAGGTGAGAGGGGCCCTGGCACCTCCCGAGGGACCTGCCTGCTCGCCGGCCACCTCCTGCCCCCATCCTCCCTGGCCAGCCAC
>NW_020681971.1:3795-4003 GCF_002925995.2 Terrapene triunguis
GCCACCCAGCCGGGCCCTACCCCTCCCCATCCACCCCTACAGCGACTTCAGGTGAGAGGGGCCCTGGCACCTCCCGAGGGACCTGCCTGCTCGCCGGCCACCCCCTGCCCCCATCCTCCCTGGCCAGCCACCCCCTGCCACCCAGCCGGGCCCTCCCCCTCCCCATCCACCCCTACAGCGACTTCAGGTGAGAGGGGGCCCGGCACCT
>NW_020681972.1:0-9978 GCF_002925995.2 Terrapene triunguis
CTGGCAAGACACAGAAAGCAGATAAGGGAGAGCTGCTGGGAAAAGGTGCAATGGCCACAAATGCAATCATAACCCAGAGAGCACAGATCACAACCCTCTACAAAAAGGGGATGGGGATGGTCCCAGTTCTGGGAGTGGGAATGGACTATCTGAATGATTCTTGCATAAATCATACAATACAAAGTACAATCACATAGTATTATGCATTAGCATTTACTTAAGATTCCTCAATGGAGCCTATACTGTAGATGATGTAAATTATTACATAAAAGAGAACACATTTCTCAGACTCTCTGTTTATTGAAGAGTGCCAAGGAGAACATTTAGGAGCACAGCCGTGTTACAAGGGATAGGACACTGAACTGAGAATCAGGAGTGTTTTCCAGTTTTAGGCCTTGCCAACTCAATGATTTACTGTGTGACCTTGGTAAAGCTAATTAGTGTCTCAGTGCCTCAGTTTTTTCCTATCATGTCACCCGAGCCTAATCTTGCTTTGTGGCTTATTCCATGGATAATGATATAATTCCAGACCTTCTTAAGGGCTGATTCCAATCCTGCCCTGTTTTTTAGAATTTCAACCACCAAGGTTCTTCAATTATGGGAGGACTGGGAGATGAATATGTTTAGATTCTTGTCTTGCTATGGCAAGTGTAATCTTCTTGCTTAGGATATAGCAGCTGATTTCGGCATTAGAAGGAATATGTTTATTCTGCTATGCTTGGAATTGTACCAGATATTGGCTGAAAATAAGGCAAAATGATGGTAAGGCAAACAGTAGTTTCTGGTTGCCTTGAATCCTTAGCATAGGGCAAATGACTCTGAACTGGCAAATCCTTTTATTGTTGCAGTTTTTGCTGTAATTCTTGCTTTCTCCTTCATCTGCTTGTTTTTGGCTTTTTTAAGACAGACTGATGATCAGTGAAGCCAGAGATTTAGTGTGAAGGTGTCAGCTAATATCTACGACAGAACTGCCAGTTTTTCAAATTCATTTTACAAACTGATTTTGTGGCCTCACCAGGAAGCCACAACAATATTATTTGGGGAAATATCCTTAAGTGCTCATCAAAGCAATGGGGCTCCAACATGTCAAATGAATGTCCAGAAATGCCATGCAGCAACATCACGATGCCCCTAGTACATAAATATCTTCTGTATATAGGGTATCATATGAAAGACTATAATGTGTGAAAACATAAAGGTTAGGTGATCTGACACACTTAGCAAAGCAAATTCAACAGTATAGCATAGCCATATATTGTCTTTAAATGGATAATCCATTTGGCATTAGTGAATATGGAATATTTAATTTTATTTATGCTGTGGCCTAACACTTTTAAAGGAAAAATAATAGTCCCTTGAGCTTTGCAGATCTTAGTTAAATTGATTCAATCTGTTTAGCTCCATTGCTCCTTTCTTCCACAGACTGAAAACCTGCCCTTCCCCCTTTTGACTTAAAAAAAAGTCCACAAAAAATGAGAGCTTAAATAGTGTTGCGGGGATAGGACTTTATCTAGACCACTGCACATTGTAGAGTCTAATATATATGGCCACATTTCTGTACTTTGACAGATGTGTATAAAGGATCCTTTTTACGTTTTCCTAAAAAACATTGACACCAATAATCAGTGTAGGAATAATACTTGGCTAAAAAAAACAACATTGTTCCAAATTTATATAAAAAATGTGAATATCTAGATCAAATCACTAGAATGTTCCATAGATTTTAAGATCAGAAGGGAACATTATGATTATCTTGTCTGAACTCCTGCATAACACAGGCCATAACATTTCACCTAGGAATTCCTGCATCAAGCAAAAGCCAACATATATCTCTTACAAAGGGCATGTCTACATGTTCTGGCTGCTGCAGTGCATCTGGTGAAGATGTTCTATGCTGACGGGAGAGAGCTCCCTGCCAACATAGCTCTGTCCACACCAGCGCTTATGTTGGTGTAACTTATGTCACTCAGGGGGGTTGTTTATTCACTTCCCCTGAGTGATATAAGTCCTGCCAACATAAGCTGTAGGTAGACATAGCCTAAGGCATTTAATCTTTATTTAAAGACAGAGTGGTGGAGAATCTGCCACATCCCTCAGTAAATTGTTTCAGTGTTAATTACTCTCACTGTTAAACATCTGAATCTTCTTTCAGGTCTAAATTTGTCTAGCTTCCACTTCCAGTATTATTATCCCCATTTTATGATGAGGCCTGGGCTGGTGCAGGAGGAGGGAGAGAGGCACTGACATGCCCAAGGTTATACAATAAAGTTTATACCAGAACCAGGAATGGAACTTCTGTCTCCTGAATCCCAGGCCAATGCCTTAACTACAAGACCACATTGCCTCTATCTTTTTACCTTTCATCTGAAGTTGACAGAGAAAGATTAGACTGGCTGCTCAAAAAATCCCAGAGATTCAGCCAAACAGTGGCAAAGATTAGGGGAATCTATCCCCCATCCCAGTTTTTTACTGTCCTAATGCTGCTCCTCCTCTCCCCCACTCTTAAGTCAGTTCTGCAGAACGTAAGGGTCTCAGACACAATAGTGAGTGGTGTAGTATAAAAATCCAGACAGACAGAGATATACACTTGCCTCATCCCGCACACTTTTTTAAACAGTGAATGTGCCCAGGAAGACTCAAAGCACATTTTGCCTCTGAAACAGCATAGAATCATAGAATATCAGGGTTGGAAGGGACCTCAGGAGGTCATCTAGTCTAACCCCCTGCTCAAAGCAGGACCAATTCCCAACTAAATCATCCCAGCCAGGGCTTTGTCAAGCCTGACCTTAAAAACCTCTAAGGAAGGAGATTCCACCACCTCCCTATGTAACCCATTCCAGTGCTTCACCACCCTCCCAGTGAAAAAGTTTTTCCTAATATCCAACCTAAACCTCCCCCACTGCAACTTGAGACCATTACTCCTTGTTCTGTCGTCTGCTACCACTGAAAACAGTCTAGATCCATCCTCTTTGGAACCCCCTTTCAGGTAGTTGAAAGCAGCTATCAAATCCCCCCTCATTCTTCTCTTCTGCAGACTAAACAATCCCAGTTCCCTCAGCCTCTCCTCATAAGTCATGTGCTCCAGCCCCCTAATCATTTTTGTTGCCCTCCGCTGGACTCTTTCCAATTTTTCCACATCCTTCTTGTAGTGTGGGGCCCAAAACTGGACACAGTACTCCAGATGAGGCCTCACCAATGTCGAATAGAGGGGAATGATCATGTCCCTTGATCTGCGGGCAATGCCCCTACTTATACAGCCCAAAATGCCGTTAGCCTTCTTGGCAACAAGGGCACACTGTCGACTCATATCCAGCTTCTTGTTCACTGTAACCCCTAGGTCCTTTTCTGCAGAACTGCTTCCTAGCCATTCGGTCCCTAGTCTGTAACAGTGAATGGGATTCTTCCGTCCTAAGTGCAGGACTCTGCACTTGTCCTTGTTGAACCTCATCAGGTTTCTTTTGGCTCAATCCTCTAATTTGTCTAGGTCCCTCTGTATCCTATCCCTACCCTCCAGCGTATCTACCACTCCTCCCAGTTTAGTGTCATCTACAAATTTGCTGAGAGTGCAGTCCACGCCATCCTCCAGATCATTAATGAAGATATTGAACAAAACTGGCCCCAGGACCGACCCTTGGGGCACTCCGCTTGAAACCGGCTGCCAACTAGACATGGAGCCATTGACCACTACCCGTTGAGCCCGACAATCTAGCCAGCTTTCTATCCACCTTATAGTCCATTCATCCAGCCCATACTTCTTTAACTTGCTGGCAAGAATACTGTGGGAGACCGTATCAAAAGCTTTGTAAAATCAAGGAATAACACATCCACTGCTTTCTCCTCATCCACAGACCCAGTTATCTCCTCATAGAAGGCAATTAGGTTAGTCAGGCATGACTTGCCCTTGGTGAATCCATGCTAACTGTTCCTGATCACTTTCTTCTCCTCTAAGTGCTTCAGAATTGATTCCTTGAGGACCTGCTCCATGATTTTTCCAGGGACTGAGGTGAGGCTGACTGGCCTGTAGAGTTCCCTGGATCCTCCTCCTTCCCTTTTTTAAAGATGGGCACTACATTAGCCTTTTTCCAGTCATCCGGGACCTCCCCCGATCGCCATGAGTTTTCAAAGATAATGGCCAATGGCTCTGCAATCACATCCGCCAACTCCTTTAGCACCCTTGGATGCAGCGCATCCGGCCCCATGGACTTGTGCTCGTACAGTTTTTCTAAATAGTCCCGAACCACTTCTTTCTCCACAGAGGGCTGGTCACCTCCTCCCCATACTGTGCTACCCAGTGCAGCAGTCTGGGAGCTGACTTTGTTTGTGAAGACAGAGGCAAAAAAAGCATTGAGTACATTAGCTTTTTCCACATCCTCTGTCACTAGGTTGTCTCCCTCATTCAGTAAGGGGCCCACACTTTCCTTGACTTTCTTCTTGTTGCTAACATATCTGAAGAAACCCTTCTTGTTACTCTTAACTTCCCTTGCTAGCTGCAAGTCCAATTGTGATTTGGCCTTCCTGATTTCACTCCTGCATGCCTGAGCAATATTTTTATACTCCTCCCTGGTCATTTGTCCAATAATCCACATCTTGTAAGCTTTTTGTGTGTGTTTAAGATCAGCAAGGATTTCACTGTTAAGCCAATCTGGTCGCCTGCCATATTTGCTATTCTTTCTACACATCGGGATGGTTTGTTCCTGCAACCTCAATAAGGATTCTTTAAAATACAGCCAGCTCTCCTGGACTCCTTTCCCCCTCATGTTATTCTCCCAGGGGATCCTGCCCATCAGTTCCCTGAGGGAGTCAAAGTCTGCTTTTCTGAAGTCCAGGGTCCGTATTCTGCTGCTCTCCTTTCTTCCTTGTGTCAGGATCCTGAACGCAACCATCTCATGGTCACTGCCTCCCAGGTTCCCATCCACTTTTGCTTCCCCTATCAGCACATTTACTGAATTGCAACAAAACCAGTGCTCCTAAATGTGAGAACAGTGAACACAGATTACACATAACATTCAAAAATTAACAAATGTTGAATTAGATATAAGAAATACAGTTTTTTTTATTATTTATCATCTATATTCCCATAGCACTCAGAGGCCTAAAGTGGACTGAACCCTCACTGTTTAAACATATTGTAAACAAAATCAAATTGCACCTACTGGGCCAGATTCTTATTTCACTGAAACCTATATAAAAAACAAGTAACTCTTTGACCTCAGTGGAGTTACTGTGGTATTGAACAGGAACAATCTTGTTCATTCTTGCTGGCACTATATGTGTACAGAGGCTTGTGGAAACACTCAATTACAATTAGAGGGACTGACCTATTTCCTTGGTTTTGCAAATTTTAGCCTCGTATTTGACCTGTGAACTCTGCTTTTACTGGATATCCGATTTCAAATTCTGGTTGCTGAGAGACAAACAAACAAGGCTGCTGAAATAACTTAGGCCTGAAAGATGCTTGAGTGAAAAAGTTATGGATAAAAGTTATCAGCTAATAAGGAAGTTCACAAAACGTTTGGCAGATGGCACAGCTCATGTGCAAGTAGCAAGCCTAATGGAAATGTCCACATTTAGAGCTGGGACTCCTCAATTCTAGCCACACTGGGCACTGATTCACTATGTAATCTGAGATTAGTCACTTAACATTTCTTGCCTCAGTGTCATCATCTATGTAACAGAGATATTAACTCTTTACTTGTCTCATAAGACTATTGTGAAAATTAATGTTTATAAACTACTTTTAGAACCACGGAGAGAAAGAGCTAATTACCATATGAGTGACCTATAATTCCCGTAAGAAACAAAATTACTGTTTTAAACAAAAAAGCTACTTACAGTTGGAATGTAGTAAGAAGTGTTTATTTTGTACTGATGCTTATATTCCCATAAACAAATTCAGCAATAAATGTCTTCTTAGCATCGTTTTAACTCCTATTGAACAATCCCTAACCAAAACCAACTTAGATTCCAGATTTGTTAGTGAAGGACACACACTAGAAGTCATAAACTAGTTTTCAATCTATCAGCAGCAAAAAGTAAATCAGCATTTTTGTCCATTGCACCGTAACACACATTCTAGTATGTGAAAACAATCAACTACGATTTCTTTTCCCTTTTAAATAAACAAGTAAATGAAATTTACAAAACTATTGTTAATGCAATGTTAAGACTGAACTATCAAGCAGTTAAAATCAGGAATTTCAAAAAGTCAAAGTTATTCTTGCAACATTCACTCAGGCAAGTTTTACTCATATAGAATTTTCTATCCCTGTTTTGCATAAGTAATTTTACTGTCTTTTATGGGACTGATGTCTCAACTATACCACTATTTCCATCAAACCAGCTTAAACAAAGATCAAAGCAGTTTCTTTATATGTACTTGTTTTCACTACCTGTAATTGTTTGAAACTGATTTCCATTCCTCATGCATTTGTTTAAGGTGTTGAAAATAAATGATTAGTTTCATTAAACCTTTTGGGGAGAAAATTAAATTAACTAAAAATTCGGAACTTCAATCTTTTTCTAATAGCTAGAAAAAGGGATTTAACTGGGTATATTATAAATGTTCAGGGAGCTGACAAAAAGGGGAAAAAAAGCTTCCTGAATAAACTTCTTGAGAGTTCTTTTCCTTCAAGATGATGTATTTTGCACTGTAGGCATGCTACACAAAGGAAGATGGATAACGTACACAAAAATATTAACAAGAAAAGATGGAAAACACTTGTATTAAGGTCAGAAAACCCTGTCATTCATTAATTTTATACCTGACGGACCTAACATTCATGATTTTAATTTAGATTTTCTTAAGTTATCTCAAAAGAGCAGTATTATACTGAAAGGTTAAATGAGCTTTATACCTAAAATAAAAAAAGGAAATTCTAGAGGGTGCATTGATTTGAGGAACTCTAAGTCTGTAAATGCAACTGCTTTGGAATCCCACAAGAGCTTCACACATTAATGTAATGGTTATAAATCAGACATAAAAATGTGACATTTTAAAGTGATAGATTATCCCTGTACAAAAAATACCCCCACATTTCCCTGCTTTCTTGGAATTTCACTTACCACTTAAAGCTTTTAAAATGATGATTTTCACACTTTGAGCACATTCTGCAGAAGGCAGAATGGGCAATGTACACAGTTTATGACATGGACTGGGAACCTAAATATTTGGCTGTATCTCATGAAAGAAACATGCTCAGCAGATTCATCTGATATATTAACATAACTCTCAAATGATGGTTCTCTCAACTTACTCATGATTTCAGTCTACATTTAGTTCACTATTATGTCCTGAAAATGGAAAACTAAAATTAACCAGGATCTCATTTACCTTCTGAAGAGCACTCAAAAATCTATGATTTTAAACTAATTTATGCAAAGAGAAAAGCTCTTGTCTTTCGTAAGTATACTTGCAAGCCATATAAATCTCAACTAAAGCTTTAAACCCTTAATGACCCCTCTTCCATCCAGTCTTAAATGGAATAATTAAGCAATAACTTCCATTCCATCTACGTACATGCAGCAATGATGGGTCCCTGCATGGTGAGTAAACCTCAAAGCGTTTAATTGACCCATAGAGCCAATTATTGCAAAAACAATCATATGGAATAGAAGCCATCCATATTTTGCTAGAAGTTATTTTTCCAGGTAATTAATAGTTTTTGGTAATTTAAAAAAAACCCTACTCACTATGAAGTGACAAACCATGGTGGGTTATAAAATCTGTAGGAAGATTCATTTGAGATGTTAATTTGGCTCTGGGAGTAATTGGACAGAAATGAGTTACCAGCTCAATTAAGATCTCAAACACAGTTCTTAGATTTTCATACAATTTCCACAGAAATGTGGTCTCTCTCATTGAGATGTCAATAATTTGGTATTCTCTTTTTATTTATAATTCAGTGCTAATATTGAGAAATTTGCCAGGTAAATTGGGTAGACAAAATGATATTCATACAGTGGAAAACATAACAGACTATTTCAGATGCTCTTCATGATTGTATAATATTGGTCTTAATTTACCTGATAGAACTCTGGTGGTGTTGAGTGGTGAAATACACTCTGATCCTATGTGAAAAGGCAGCCTTTCACAGACATGTCTGAAACAACTAATGAGGTAACTGCTATGGATTTGATTAAGTTTTCTCCAAATATCAAATTACATGTATTTGATGCCCTAAGTGAATTATACAACCACACTGGAAAAATTGCAAAAAGCTTTTATATTGAGGAATGGCAGCTAATGTGGAGAAAGAATGAGGTGGTTGCTTATGAGTCCCTTATTTGTTTAAATGACAAATCGATAACATTTATGGAACTTCATCACCATTTCTATGTCCTTATTCAGCCACTAGCATAAGCAGCAACACTCTAGTAATGGTCTCTGGAATTTGAATGGAATGAAGGAATCAAGAACAGCAGCATAGTTTTCCTCACTATTGTTGCATTTTCTCCAGTTTTCCTTTTCTTTTCCTTTTCTTAATTTTCCCTTTCTAGTCTCAGTATTGGGCAATTTCAGGACAACTGATTTTATGACTTGTAGTCTTTTTTCTTTATTTCAAGCTCTCAAAGGATTGGCCTGACCAGCCCTTTGGATTATATATGTCATGTGGTTATTACATAGATCACAAGACAGAATACATGGTTCATGATGTATTTGCAAACCTTGGGTGAGCAGCAAAAAACACAAAATGAAGGTGGAAAATGTCTTCAGCACTCAAACTATGCCAGCATCACAATGTGCACACATCCTGTCATGTAGTTCAAAATAATTAATTTTAAAAAATAGAGAAAAGAAGATTGGACAGTTAGGAAGAAATGAAGGCTTTGCAAAAACAGCTATTGATACATAGTCCATAAGGAAGTACTTGAAACATTTCAAGTTGGAAAATTCAGAAGTGTAAAACAGCTAGTCACAATAGCACACTCCCTAGGATACTAAAGCACTGGCTGAAGGGCTGTTAAGAAAGAAAAATTATGAACTGCAACATTTTGAGCTGTATGGAGGTGTCAGTTGGGAAACTGCAGGTATCAGTGTTAAATCCAGTTTTCTTCAACATTTTCACACACAATCTGGAAAAGGGTGTAAACAACATGTCAAAGAAATCTCCAGATGAATGAGGAGGAGATGCAAATACTAATGAAGTAAATCAATATAACCTATAAAGATTAGAAATATGAACAGACAGTAATAAAATAGGATTCACTTCCTCAAAATGCCAGGCTAATCTATATAGAAAAAAATAATCTGAAACACAGATGCTCCCTGGGAAATCTGTAAAACAGCAATGCTGAAGAAAACTGGCGGGTGGACAGCAGATTGGCTGCAAATTTGCAAAGTGATATGGAAAAAAGACTAACATTATTTTGGGCTGAATTTGCAGAGGCATCACATAAAAGAATGTCACACAGCCCTGGAACCTAAACATTCCTTCTGATCAATAGGACAAATGTCACTCTCTGAAAGATGGAAAGGAATTAATTAGAATGGAACAGGGAAGTACATCTAGGAGTAATTAAGTAAGTGAAAATGTAGGCTGATATTAGGAGTATCTCCTTTAGAACGAGATATTTAGCTGTGGAACTGTCTCAAGGAAAATGAAGGGAGTCCCATTATTTGGGACATTTAAAACTAGGCTGGGCAAAACACTAAAAAACTTCTGCATGGAACAATCCTGCATTGTCAGTGAGATGCACTGGTCTCTTCCATCTCTACCTTCCATCAATCTAAGATTTTTCTTTTTTCTTTGGAATAGAATGATACCTTTAAAGTAAAAGAGGCCCTTTAGCTGTATATTTCAAAAAATAAATAACTTTTTAATATAAAATTACTTATGAATTAAAAAGCTCTGGAGGCTTCTGGAACCTACATGTCTGCAAGTGCCAGGTGCCATGTGACGCTGGCAGTCATGGTTCCCATAGGGTTACCATACGTCCGGATTTTCCCAGACATGTCCGGCTTTTTGGTCCTCAAATCCC
>NW_020681973.1:0-6006 GCF_002925995.2 Terrapene triunguis
TAAAGTTCTGTTAAAGTTTGTTAATACCTTGCCTGGTGGATACAACACCTGTGCACTCGTTTCCTTCTGCATCTTGCTCGCACTCCCCATTCCTCCACTCACCAGCCAGCTACATGCTGCTAGCAATGATGGGCATCCACTCCAGGCTGAGCTGAGTGCCATGATATCCAAAGAAACTCCTAGACTAGGGGGTTTCTTGAGCCTGCAGCTCTGTACATGTGATCTCCTCCTTTCCACATGAGAGCAGGGAAAGAAAGTGTCTTCCGAGGAGCCATCTGCCACTTCACCTGCAAATGAAGCAGCATATTTACAAGGTGTGGGAGTGGTTCTTGAGTCCTACAGATTTATTCATCCTCATTGATCCGCTCCTCTACCCACGCTGCACCTTTAATTAGTTTGTTGCCCCTTCTCTGCCATGGGCTTCCCAGCGGACTGGGAAACACTAATTTAAAGTATATTATAGTGTGTTTATGAAAGAGCCCTGAAACTGTCATGTTTCATAACAATGCGAACCAATGTCCTTTCACTAATGATATGGGAAGTCCTGTTTAAAGTTTTTAAAGTGTTTGTGGGGCTCTTCCTAAAGCAAACCACTGTTTTGATGTGAAATAAAAAAGCAGCCCTCTGAAATCCACACTTCAAATGCTGATTTGTTTTCTAACAATAAAGTCAGGCTAATTCAGGGCTTACTTCAATTAATTGTATGTTATAACTGTCATCTGCCAATTCTGCAATACACACACTAGGGTTCTTTTATATTTGTAGGGAGAACTGATGAGACAGAAAATGAATTTTCTTTCAATTCTTTGGGAAACATCAAGTTTACAAGAGCAGGGCAAAAATCTCTCATTAATGTGAATTTGCAATTGGGCTCAGTCTTTGGTCATTTTGCAAACCTCAGCCCAGCCTTGAAATGTTCCTCGGATGAGGTTGTTTGCTTGGCTGCGAAATCTGGAAACAGCTTCTCCCATAGGTGCCCTCCTTCATTAACCTCCAGAAAGCCCGAGGGCTTTCCCCATCTGCCTTAAATATCTTCAGGCAACTCAGTGGCCTGCTCCCCTCTCCAGTCCTTCATCTTCAAGTTTCATGGCATCTTCCATTGCATTTCCTTTACAGAGTCTTTCTAAAAAGGGGCCACCTATCATAAGCCACTGCATCCCCAATCGTTACAGGGTCTTCCAGTATGCAAGATGTATTGTCCTGCTAATATCCCAGAGGGAGTAATGCTCTACTGAACCGGGACTGAGAAAAATCTGCAGCAGTTCCTTAGTTACCATACTGTTATGGGCCTTTTTTCCCTACTCCATTCACAGTTCAATGTTTTTTCCATCTATTCTCTACCATACAATGAGGGGGAGGGAGCACACCAATGCACCGTCCAGAAAATGTCTAAAGAAAAACCAGGTGTTCTGATGCTTGTTGGTGATGGAGGGGTTTTGTGTCTGGGGCAGAGATGGGACATAATGGGGCAAGTGGGCAGCTGAAGGGAGAAAGAAATTGTGGCATGGGGTTTCTTTTCTTACACTCAAAGCTCCAAGGAAATCTACATGGGTTAGTTTTTTTCCACTGTGTGCAAACCAAACTGCAGCATCAGTGCAAAAACCAACTCTTTCCAGGTTCACATAGCCCCAAAGTGTCCTTTATATTCAAACTTCTTCTGCAAGCAGCAAAGCATACAGCATGATACAAGAGAGTTTTCTCCTCATCCAGTGCCAATCAAGCTATGTTTTTGTTGCTATGGTTTTAATAGACAGTGATGATTTCTTTCCTTATCTGGTACTAGAGTTTCCATGGTACACTGTACAGCACATTTTCTGAGAGTACAGATTGCCTGATTACTCCATTATGCCGACATTTCTATATATCACAGAGTTAGAACTGCTGTCTGGCCAGAGTTAGAACTATTATCTGGTGTGCTATGTGATACAGAGAGCGTGAACAAGTATTTATCTGGGAGGTCCACTGCCTTATAACTTTACCAAATTCTTTTATATAATCCCTTAATGAACCATTTTTCCCCATCATTTTTGGACTGCAATATATTCTCCCTTCAGTAAATGCCTAGTTCAAAGGCAAAAAAATAACTTAAGGAGATATATATAGGTTTCAGGACTGGTTATGTTCAGTATGTATTTAGGAATAAGTCTACAAAATAAATGAGTCAAGAAACACCTCCTACCATAAACATCTTCCTCAGAGGCAATTCCCAGAGGATAAGGTTTAATAATATTTGCATTTATAAAGCATTTTTTAGGATCTCAGAACATTTTAAGAACATGAATGAATTTAGCTTCACCCTGTATTGTTATGCCTATTTTACAGAGGGATTAAGTGATACCTAGAGAAGGTAGGTGACTCCCCCAGTAGCACACAGGATTCTCAATGGCAGAGCCAGGAATACAGCACAAGTCTCCTGACTTCCAGTCCTGTGCCTTAACAGCAAGACCCTCCTTAAGGGAAACAGTTAATATAAAATAAGACCTATTTCCACCATTGTCCACAAGCCCTGAATCCATTGTCATAGATGAGCTATATCCAAGGTGTAGGAAAGTTCAGTTCAATAATGGATTTTTTTTTTATTTGCACTCTGAACATTCACATTTTTGGCAGGTCCAAAAATATCTGCCCTCAGTTATACCTACCTTTGACACCTCCTATCCAGACATGCCAAACCCGTGGAAAAAAACACCGAAATTGGGCTTGTTTTTGGCTTCATTGGCTTGTGAGTAGCTTGGTGGTTAGTTTTTGGCTTGTAGCTTGTTGCTTCTTTTTTTTTGATCGGCTCCCAGTAAGCAGGGGCAAGGGGGAGAGAGAGTCAGTGGAGCACAGCAAGCCCACTACAGTCCCAGACTGTACACTGGGGAGATCTAGTCACATAGAGCATTGGGGTTCTTAGGGATTGGCTTGTTTTGGCCTTGTTTTGAAATGGGATTAGCTTGATTTTTGGCTTATTGTGAACGTTGGGGCGCTTATTTACCTCCTGAAAGTTGGCAACTGTGCTCCTATCTGGATTAAAGCAATGTAATGTACCTGGGCACACAGCCATGAGCCCTTAGGAAACTCCAGCTAGTACAGAATACTACAGAGAGTCTCAGAAACACAGGCTACCGCAAGCACATCAAACTAGCCCTCCTCTCCCTACACTGGTTTCACATAGAATATAGAGTTAACTTCAAGATCTTGGTCCTTATCTTCAAGGCACTCAAGGCCTATCTAAAACATTGCCTAATGCTCTGGGATGAGGAGGGTGGCAACTTTGCTCCTTCAGCAAAATGGAGTTTTCTATCCTAAGGGTCAGGCTTGTCAGTGCAGAAGACAAAGCTATCTCAGACATGAGTCCAAACAAACTCCTGCAGGAACATCTTAGGCCTGGTCTACACTAGGAGGTTATGTCGAATTTAGCAGCGTTAAATCGAATTAACCCTGCACCCGTCCACACAACGAAGCTATTTAGTTCGACATAGTGATCTCTTTAAATCGATTTCTGTACTCCTCCCCGACGAGGGGAGTAGCGCTAAATTCGACATGGCCATGTCGAATTAGGGTAGGTGTGGATAGAATTTGACGCTAATAGCTCCAGGAGCTATCCCACAGTGCACCACTCTGTTGACGCTCTGGACAGCAGTCCGAGCTTGGATGTTCTGACCAGCCACACAGGAAATGCCCCGGGAAAATTTGAATTCCTTTTCTTGTCTGGCCAGTTTGAATCTCATTTCCTGTTTGGACATCGTGGCGAGCGCAGCAGCACTGGCAACAATGCAGAGCTCTCCAGCAGAGGTGACCATACAATCGCAGAATAGAAAGAGGGCCCCAGCATGGACTGATCGGGAAGTCTTGGATCTGATCGCTGTGTGGGGCGATGAGTCCGTGCTTTCGGAGCTGCGATCGAAAAAACGGAATGCGAAGATCTACGAGAAGATCTCCAAAGCCATGACGGAGAGAGGATACAGCCGGGATGCAACGCAGTGCCGCGTGAAAATCAAGGACCTGAGACAAGGCTACCAGAAGACCAAAGCGGCAAATGGACGCTCCGGATCCCAGCCCCAGACATGCCGTTTCTACGAGGCACTGCATTCCATTCTAGGTGCAGCCGCCACCACTACCCCACCACTGACCGTGGACTCTGACAATGGGGTATTGTCGACGGGTGCTTCCTCGGAGATGTTCGCGGACGGGGAAGATGAGGAAGGAGATGAGGAGGACGAGGCAGTCGACAGCGCTTGCAATGCTGATTTCCCCGACAGCCAGGATCTCTTCATCACCCTCATGGAGATACCCTACCAACCCTCCCAAGGCGTTAACCGTGACCCTGAATCAGGGGAGGATCAGTCGGTAAGTGTTTTAAACATGTAAACATTTATTTTGAACAGAACAAGAATGGAATATTAACAATGGGTTTTTCATGATTAGTTTGCCCTAGGCGCTCTACTTTTTAGTCCTCGCCAGTGCGGCTACTGGAAAATTATGTCAATATGTCCGGGGATAGAGCAGAAATCCTCCTGGGACATCTCCACGAAGCTCTCCTGCAGGTAATTTGAAAGCCTTTGCATCAGGTTCCTGGGAAGAGCGGCCTTATTGCGTCCTCCATGGTAGAAAACTTTTCCGCGCCAGGCTAGCAGCAAGTACTCCGGGATCAGTGCCTCGCACAGCATGGTGGCATACGGCCCTGGTTTTTGCTGGCATTCACGCAGCATGTGGTCTGTGTCCGAAATCCTCATCAGGGTGATATCACTCATGGTGACCTGCTTTAAATTAGGGGAATGTTAGTATTGGGACTGATTGCCTGTTCCTTTACATAACTGTAACCGGCGGTTTACAGCCATGCGGTGGAGGCGGGACAGGGGCAGCATACAGGGATCTTTCCCGGGGACAGCCACGAGGGGGGTGGGACAGGGGCAGAGTTCATGCTGGCCGGATTGCCGGCAGCAGGAACTGGCCAACGCTAGGGGCATAGCTTTGAACGTGAAAGGAGGGCACTGCTATAAATTAAGCTTTCAGCAGCCAAAAGTCTATGGCTTACCATGTCTGCCTGCTACCCGAATTCCGCTGTCCTGCCCCACTTGTGTGATCTGTACTCCAAGACCCCAGGCACTGAATGGGGAGGCCGAAAATTCGACCTTGTCCTGAGTGCGCATGTGATAGGTGCTGTGCATGGTCTTGTTCACAGAGAAAGACTATGTTCATTGTTCATAAAAATGTATCTTTGTGAGGAATTCACTCCCTTTTTCCCATCCCACAGCTACGAGTGTCTCCCGACATACCCCGGCATCCCCCTCCCAGAGGCTGGTGCAGATTAGGCGCCGAAAGAGAAGGACACGGGACGAGATATTCTCAGAACTTATGGGCTGCTCCCGAGCCGAGGCGGCACAGAAGACCCAGTGGAGGGACAACATGTCGTAATACCAGCGATCACACAGCGAACGGGAGGACAGGTGGCGGCAGGAAGACCAGCAGGCGACTCAAACGCTGCTTGGACTAATGAGGGAGCAAACGGACACGCTCCAGCGCCTTGTAGATGTTCTGCAGGACCAGAGGCAGGAGGACAGAGCCCCGCTGCAGTCTATCTCTAACCGCCCTCCCCCGCCACAAAGTCCCATCCCCCCCTCACCCAAAGTCCCAAGAAGGAGGGGCGGCAGGGGCCGTGAAAACAGTCACTCCACCCCTGCAGACTGCTCAAGTACCAGAAGGCTCTCATTCCCAAAGATTTGATAAGTCCTTTCCTTCACTCCAAAAGCACCTCACCCAAGCCCCCGTCCCAGTGTCATCCCCTAACTGTCTAGTTGTTAATAAAAAATACGTTTCTGTTAATTACTGTTTCCGTCATGTTCTTTTAGAGGATAGTGTGTTTGAAGGGGGGAAAGGGGGTTGGTAATTGGAGAGGACAGTCACCTTTACCAGGGTACAGACACGGGGGCAGGTTCAGCAGCAGGTCACACACACATTGCAGTCACTAGGCACCCTGGTCAGTCTGGGAGGTGGTTTTCATGTTCTGTGGGGGGGGGGGGG
>NW_020681974.1:0-6506 GCF_002925995.2 Terrapene triunguis
GAGGCCCAACCCTGGGTAAGCAAAACAGGATGAAAATCAGCCACCAAAGACAGTTGCATGATTCTCCACTCTTTCTGCGCTGTTCTTTGACAGAAGAGCCACATAGGGAACCAGCTGCAGCTTCTGGATGCAGGGCCACTCAGCCCTGATGCAAATTATGACTGCACAAAGGCAGCCCTAATTTACACCACTGGTATAGCTATGTGCATAGGTGTTTAAATCCACCAACAGCCCATATAAGAATTAATGCCTGGAGAATGTTTGTCACAAACAATATTGCATGTGCCCAGGAGGAAGCTGTGGTCTGAAAATCAAGCCCAAAGCAAGCATGAAGGCAAGTGGATTTTGCAGATCATGAGGTGCGTGAGGGTGAATCAGAGGGGATAGAGCACAGAAGTAGGAAGGGGCAGAATCTTGAAGAACATGAAAGGTGAGGCTGAACAGATTGAGCGTGATGTGTGAGATAGTAAACCAGCAGGGAGGCTAGAGGAAGGCAAATATGTGCTTGTATTGGGGTAATACAACAACATTTTTTCAAAATTCTTATAATAGAATTCTAGAAGATAGAGATAGAAAACATCTATTTGTCTGCAAACACCCACCGTTCTCTATAATATATGTTCTAGAATTTACATGATGTTAGCTCATTATTTCTTTAGTATAATCCATTGTCTGGTCTGCTTAAGTCAGCATAGCTCCAATAAGAGGGTTTGGTCTGAGAATTGGGGAAATATAGAAATAGGAACAAGTAAATCTATATTTCAAAATGCTTCAAAGTAGTGATATATTCTACAGCATATATCCTATAACATAACCACAAAAACTCTGTAAATGTTTGAACTCATGATCATGTTGGTCTCCCTTCCATGGTACTTTTTTTTCCAGGTTGCAATTTGTCTTTTGCAGGTTTTCACAGTTGCTTCCTCCTCCAGAAGAAAAGTCAACCTGCTGCTTTGGATAAAATAGCAGCGGAGGCCTAAAAGACAGAATGTTTTTGCATCTCAAAAGTGTAATTATTGTGAGGGGGTGGATTTCCATAATTACCTTTGAATTGAACAAGTCAGTTCCTGTATGTGTGCACCCATCAGCAAGGTCAGGATCTCATTTCTACAAAAGCCAATTTAGGTAGAGGGCAGATACAATTTATAAGGCCAGGACTATACTTAAAAGTTTTGGCATCGTAGCTGTGTCAGTTATGGGTGTGATTTGTTTTTTTTAAAAAACATAGTTATGCCAGCAAGAACCTTAGACGAAATTAGTGCTTTTGACACTGTAGATTATTTTGGTAATCAAACCAATATGTTTACCAACAAAAGCCATTTTTCCTCCACAGAAGCTGTGTCTATACCAGGAGAGTTTTGCCAGCACAGCTATGCTAATTCTCCCTGCAAATTAAACTTGAAAAGCGAAGCATTCACTTGCTATTGAATCAATAATGTGTCCTATGTTTTTTTTGTTTTATATATTTCTCTTGTTCATTGATTTAAAACGCATTTTCACCAGTCAAGCATTTTAGCTCTAGATATTTCGTTAGATGTAATGAAAATTACAATATTTAGAATAAGGTCCAGGTTTCAGAATTGCCATGTTGGCATGTATAAGCAGATCTGTACCCAAAATTCCTTTATAGTTTTGTGGTGTTTGGAGTCAGTTCTGTTTGGGCTCCTTAAAGACAGAGGTTTGAGTAGCGAAGTTTGACAGGGCTTGATTCAGTGTTCTAATCTGAATGTAATTCTTGTTTAACTTTTCGTTCAAGTATATATAGATTCAAGTATTTAAGTATTTAACCAGTTAAAGTTTCTCTAGATGCAGTGTTTTCTTTTATGACAGGATTCTTATGAAACACACATATAACAATGCATAGGTGTGTTGGAGGAAAGATGACCGTGTGGTTACAGGCAAAGACTTCCTCTGTGCAAGTCACTCAACCTTTTTTGTTGCCTCTTTGTCTTTTATCAGTAACACTGGGACAATATTTCTTGCCTGTTTCAAGGTGTGAAACTAAACTAATATTTGAATGTTAAGATCACTGACTGGAAGGCACTATAGAACTTCAGAGTATTGTTATTGGTGCTTCAATACCTAGGTGACAGGCACCAGATGCAAATATACAAAGAAAGCTTTGTGGAGTTTCACCATGACATATGTTCACCTTTCACTTGAAATAGCTTCGTAAAAGATAACATTTTGTTTGCAAAATGGGAACAATACAAATTCAACATGGCACACAGTAAAATGATTAAAAACTGGCTAACTGATAGGTTTCCAAAATGTAATTGTAAATAGTAAGTCAGGGATCGGCAACCTTTGTCACGCGGCCCGTCAGGGAAATCTGCTGGCGGGCTGGGACGGTTTCTTTATCTGCAGCGTCCGCAGGTTCGGCCGATCGCAGCTCCCACTGGCCGCGGTTCGCCGTTCCAGGCCAATGGGGGCTGCGGGAAGTGGTGTGGGCCAAGGGATGTGCTGGCCGCTGCTTCCCGCAGCCCTCATTGGCCTGAAACGGCGAACCGCAGCCAGTGGGAGCTGCGATCAGCCGAACCTGCAGATGCTGCAGGTAAACAAACCGTCCCAGCCCACCAACGGATTTCCCTGACAGGCTGCGTGCCAAATGTTGCCAATCCCTGTGGTAAATCATCATTAAGCAGGTGCATTTTTAGTAGGGTCTCGCAGGGATTAGTTCTTGGCCCTACAGTATTTATCATTTTTATCAGTGATCTGGAAAAAAACATCAAGTTGGAAGATGACACAAAGATTCAGGAAGTGGTAAATGCTGGAAAAGACAGGTCATTGCTACAGAGTGATCTGGATCTCCCTGTAAGCTGGGCATAAGCCACCAATAAGAGTTTTAATAGGGCCAAATGTAAAGATTTACATCTATGAACAAAGGATTTAGGCCACACTTACAGGATGGGGGACTCTATTCTGGGAAGCAGTGACTCTGAAATGACTCAGTGTAGATACTCCGCTGAATCTGAGCTCCCAGTGTGATGCTGTGGCCAAAAGGGCAAATGAGATTCTTGGATGTATAAACAGGGGAATATGAAGAAGTAGCAGCAAAGTCAGGTTACCTCTAGTTTTGGCACTGATGTGGCTTCTACTGGAATACTTTGTCCAGTTCTGGTGTCCTCAACTAAAGAAGGATCTTGATAAATTGGAGAGGATTCAGAGAAGAGCTATGAGACTAATTAAAGGATTGAAGAACATGCCTTGTATGATATTCAAGAAGAGAAGGTTAAAGGGTGACTTGATCACAGTCCATGAGTATCTATGTGGGGAAAAATGTTATGATAATAGAGGGCTCTTCACTCTATTAGAAAAAAGTGCAAAATTTAACAGTGAGGGTAACTAACCGGTGGAACAACTTCCTAAGAGTTGTAGTGTATTCTCCATCACTGGCAATTTTAAAATCAAGATTGTTTGAGGTATTTTTTTCTAAAAGATGCTCTAATTCAAACAGGAAGTAATTCAGGGAGGTTCTATGGCCTGTGCTGTATAGAAGATCAGACTAAATTATCACAATTGTCCGGCCTTCTGACCTAAACATCTGTTCCCAGATATTGAACCAAATGTTCAAACTGAAAATTTCAATTTACATTCTTTGATAATAAATTATACTGGGTTATTTTGGATCACACAGTATATGCAAGTCGGACAGATCCTCACTGACTTCGTGGGGCTATAACAACTCACACTAGCTGAGGATCTGCCCCATATAATTAGCTACATTGACTTGTCAATACCCCTGTGAATGTTTGGTGTTGCCTAAGCTTTTTCGACTTGCAACTTTTTTGAAGGAAAAAGAAGATGTAAAACTACCTATATTTCTGAGTTCTTTGTTCCTGTGGAAATTCATTTCATATTCTCTCAAAAGTCCCTCTATTTTTCCATTACTTAAAAATAGCTGATCGTATCAATGGGGAGTCTACTTCAGGCAATAAGAAAGGGAAAAACAAAAAACAAAAAGAGCATATCCCAAACAGGCAAGTTACTTTTGGCAGGAACATAGAAAACAAGGCAGCCCACAGGGCTGGCATGCCTGGGGGTTACCAGCCCATCATCTCTAGCACAGTTATCTCAGTACTTGTTTTGAGTGGCATAGAATGACTCAAATTCAGGCCTGTGAGATGCAGATAACTCTTCTTAAATACCAAGGGGAAAATATCTAGTTTGGTTTTAAATTGTGAATTGCAAACACAGTGCTGTGTTTATTCTTGTTGCAAACCACTTTCTCTGTGCCTATTTCTCTGCACTCTCCAAATTCCAGCATCAGCCATTTGTTTTAGAAGGCAAATTTTAGTATTTGTAATGGCTTTGAATGCTAGCCTTGTCTTCTGCTGCTGTTACTGTAATATTAGTATCCTTGGTTTTAAATAAATAAACTCTCTGTATTTCTCTGAATCAATGCGGTTAAAAATCTTTACTCCTGGGAAATTCTGAATGTACGCCAATCTAGCCTTGGAATAAAAAAGGCAGTGTAGAGATGGAGATACTCAGCCTTTAGTTGAAATATGAACTGAAAGTATGTGGCTGATTCTAGTATCAGTCACACTGGTGGATATTGGGAGTAACTTGACTCAATTTGATGGAGTCTGGTGTAAGTAAGATCAGAATACAGCTCTCTGCCTTTGCATACATGAAACGAGCACATAGCTTGTCAAAAGACTCAGAGTGTAAAACTGGAAGCACATTGCAATGAGATTTTCATCCAAGATTTGAACACTGGCAAACATTTTCCTGGTAGCTGTCTTGAAAGAGGGCAAAGATAATTAAAACGGATATATCATGTATCAGTAGGCAGATTATACAGAGGAAGCTTTTGTTGTTGCAGTGATTGTTCACTTGAATTATGAAACAAATGGAGCACGTTGTGTGAAAACAGAAAATCTTATTATGCACAAATTGTTTTAAGAAAGAACAAGGTTACAACCTTTTTTTTTTTTTAAGGATCACTGTGGCAGCCGTGGCTTTTCATTGAGTGTTTTGCAGCCCTTTCTCCTGGAGGAGCCCCCTTCTTTCAGGGACAGGCTTACTTATGTAGCCCAAGGTCCAGTGTGCATCAACAGCAGCCGTGGGAACTACAGGTTGTGGACTACAAACTGCGGCATGTTGAGAGAACTTCCTGGTTCCTGCCAGGATGTACCCTCTGCCCTCCCAGCAGGAGGTCTCAGCATGGACTGAGCTGGGAGCACTTGGCAGGCAAGCAGAGAGGAGGCTGCTAGACCAGGGGTGGGCAAACTTTTTGGCCTGAGGGCCACATCGAGTTTTGTAAATTGTATGGAGGGCCGGTTAGGGGAGGGGGTCGTGGCTCGGCCCCCACCTTCTATTTGCCCCTCCCCCCCCGGACTCCTGCCCCATCCACACCCCCCTGCTCCCTGTCCCCTGATCTCCCCCGGACCTGCGCCGCCCCATCCAACCCCTCCTCTCATTCCTGACGGCCCACCCGGGACCTCTGCCCTCATTCAACCCACTGTTCCCCCCCCCCCGACCGCCCTGACCCTTATCCACACCCCTGCCCCCTGATCATCACCCCGAACTCCCCTGCCCTCTATCCAACCTCCCCTGTTCCCTGTCCCTTTACCACGCTGCCTGGAGCACCGGTGGCTGGCGGCGCTACAGCCGCGCCATCCGGCTGGAGCCGGGCCATGCCACCACCGCCACCAGGTAGCACAGAGACCAGGTCAGGCCAGGCTCTGCAGCTGCACTGCCCCAGGAGCTTACAGCCCCGCCGCCCAGAGCATTGAGTTGGCGGTGGAGGGGGAACAGTGGGGGAGCGGCTGGGGCTAGCCTCCTGTGCCAAGAGCTCGGGGGACGGGCAAGACAGTCCCGCGGGCCGGATGTGGCCCACGGGCCATAGTTTGCCCACCTCTGTGCTAGACTGTAATCCTGTTCTATATTCTTTACAGAATAAAGCCTTGTTCCTGGTGGCTTGTCTGAGTGGGTCTGGTCTGAGGTGAACACGCACTGACACACAGGGCTGCCCCCACCCCCTTCTCTGTGAGCCGGCTGCACGACTTGCAACCGGTTCGTTTCCAAACCACGCCAAGGAAACATCTATACACGCTCGTGTTCCACACCCTTCACTTCCTCACCCTCGTGTCCCGCCCCGATACAAAGTGGCGGGACCTCCTACCACCTGTTGAGGGTGAGAAGCCCCGGTGGGCCAGCCTATATTCCACCCTGGTCCCGAGGCCCGCCGGGGATATCAGTTGGCGGCTCCTTCATGGGGCCGTGAGCATGGGCGTGTACTTGGCGCGGTTTACCCCTGTCCCAGACACCTGTCCTTTCTGTGGCATGAGAGAGACCCTGGCTCACGTTTACTTGGAGTGTGCCAGGTTGCAGCCCCTCTATTATGTTGCGTTTTTGGTTGCACTTTTCCCCTCACCTTCTCATTTACGCACTCCCTATCCGTGGCCCCACTACGTCATGGGACCTCCTGGTCAACTTCCTGTTGGTCTTGGCTAAACTGGCCATTTATAAAACCAGGGAGAGGAGGTTGGCCGATGGAG
>NW_020681975.1:0-7618 GCF_002925995.2 Terrapene triunguis
CTGGACCCTTTCCAATTTCTCCACATCTTTCTTGAAATGCGGTGCCCCAAACTGGACACAATACTCCAGCTGAGGCCTAACCAGATAAACGTCCCCCCTCCCCGATGATCAAGAGCAGAGTGCTGCTGCTCCTCCTCTTTCGGGAAGAGGGAGTGTAGGCCCAACAGTGTTGCCGGGGTTCCACACCCAGCGTTGGGCTAGCCACCTTGAGAGTCAGGAGTTACAACTGCAGGAAGTGCTTGTGTGTGCCGTTGTACTGGAGCTGAGAGAAGGGAGAGGAGGTTGGAGGGCTTCCTCAGAAAAAATGGCCCGCTACGAGTGACGTGGATCTTTAGAAAGACTGCTGCCCACAACTATAGAGACAGCTCTCTTAGTGCAGAATCCTTACCAGGCATCCTTAATGTTCATTTTATTGTCTATGTGTACGCCTATTGTGACCACTACTATGTTAGAACCGGGTACATTCTGCATCTCTATTTGTATGAATATCTTAAGGAATTTAATTGCTGCAGTCATATTCTGAGTCTTAACTGCTCCCCCATCCACAACTGAATGACTCTGCCTTGTCTGTGTGGATGTTGGAGTCAATTCAGTACGGTTTCTGGGATATTCCAACCCACCACTACATCCCTCCTTTCTGCCTACAGCATAGGAACAAGTCTGGTGATCCAGCAATCTCCTACCTTTGGTTTTTTTTCACCCATTATCAGGGGTGAAAGTAACTTACAGGACTTACCAGTACTGCTGGAGTCCTGAGGGGGGCGTGGCCTCAACCTGAAGAGGCGGGACCTCTCAAGATTTAAAGGCCCTGGGGCACCGGCTGTGGCTGGGAGCCCTAGGGCCTTTAAATCAACCTGGGGCTCCCACTGCAGAGGGGCAAATTAAAGGGCCCGGGGCTCGGGCTGCCGCGGAGCTCCAGGCCCTTTAAATCCTGGCCCCAGCCCGGCAGCTGGGCTCGGGCGTGGATTTAAAGAGCCCGGAGCCCCCGCGGCTGTGGGGAGCCCCAAGCCTTGCCGGGCTGGGGCCGGGATTTAAAGGGCCCGGAGCTCCCGCCGCTGCGGGGAGCCCCGAGCCCTTTAAATCCTGGCCCCAGCCCAGCCGCCGGAGCTGCGGGCGGGATTTAAAGGGCTCTGGGCTCCCCCCTGCGCGGGGAGCCCAGAGCCCTTTAAATCCCCGCCACGGAAGCCAGTGCAGTCCAGCACGGTGTACTGGCTCTTGCCAGTACGCCGTACCGGCTTACGTTCACCTCTGCCAATTATTTATTTTTGGACAGGAGCAGGGCGCTCTCCAGCCTGTCATCACCTGGGGAACACATCAGTTTTTTACTTCCTTAGCTGCACTCGCTCCTTCTCACTCCTTGATGGCAGAGCAGTCCAGCGAGCAGCAGGGAAAACCTAAACAGTTCTCTATTTGTGAAGCAACTCTTTTCAGGCACCGAGAGACTGAACTACGCCTTAGCTGCCCACAGCCCGCCAACCCTCATGCTACTAGGGCAGAGCTTTGAGACAAGAGGAGAATGAACGCCAAGAGGCACCAAAGGCAGCTCTCTCTCAATTTTAATTCCTGTTCCTCAACTGAAGAGGAGCGGCTTTCAGAATGCAACCGGGGGTTTGGGGGAGGGGGGGAATTCTGCTGCCCAGCTTCGCTCCTCATTCCTCACTAACAGGTAACACCTCTCACCTGTGGAATTGGTGGGCAGCCCACTGTTGCTGCTGGAGCCTCTAGCTCAGCTCACCAACAATAATTCTTCCAACAAGGGAACACGGTGGCAGTTCAGTTTCTTCTGATCACTTTGTTTTATATAATTTAACTTTGATTTGTTTTCATGCAGCAGAGACTTCAGTTCAGCTTCCGGAGCCACTCTCACCCCTTAGCGCAGCAGCAGTGAAGGCCTCCAAGCATTGAGCCACATGCAAGAAGTGGCACAGGCAGCTTCCCAGTAGCCTCAGCGAGTGAGCTATGCCCTGCTGCTCCAAGCTGCCAATCTTCACTCTGGCACGCCAGGGCCTCAGACCCCACCCAAAGCCACAACTCCATTGCGGTAGGCTGGACCAAGAACATGGGGATTCCTGCAGAAAGGAGAACCCCTCACAGGGCTAAGTCTTGCAAACTCCAGCGGCTCCAGGACCCAAAAAGGCAAAAGCAAACATCCCCTTCATTAAGGCAATTCATGTTGTTAATGAGCAAATGGTGTAAAAATCACAGGTTAAACCTGCTCCTTCACCTTTCTCCCTGGAGGGAGGGTTTGCTGGGGCTTTTCTCCTAAACTGAAGCTCTCACCGTGTTCTGTATCAGGTTCCCTGCCCTCCCCCCCCACCCCACGTTGCAGCATCTCTGGGCAAGTGTCAAGGAGCACTGTAATGGGAGCTGTGTTTTTCTGGCTTTCAGCCCACAGCCCCTCATTCTGCTCAGATTGAAATACAGATGAAACTGTAATTGGTACCATTTAAATCTGCTTTTTCCCCCAAAACTTGTGGTCAAGATAGACAAGATGGCTGCATTCCAAGCCGCAAAGACTAGCTATTTAAAATTGTTTACCTCCACACTTCAGCAGAATGCTGCCGTACATGATAAATGAGGTAAATAAAGGTGCTTTTCAAGTCCAAATAACTCCACCAGAAACTTAATCATTCTGAGTAACGTAGTGCCAGGGAAAGGAGTTCAGAGCCGGAATGAAGGAGTCTCTCTAGATGCACAGGCTCTCACACTCAGAGGGTGGCTCCACAGTAGCACACAAAGCGTGTCAGGAAGAGGACTCCCCATGCCTCATGCAGCTGCACCATTTTGGGATGACAGGGAGGTAAGTGAGAAATCCTTTCCTGTATTCAAAATTGATCCAGATCTACTGAGTTAAGCCCTGAGTGACCCTAGTTCTTTCCTAAAGTGCTCAGAGGGCTACTAGCCAGCCGGGGGATGGGGGGCAGTCAGGCATCATTTCAGGCTCCCCCTCTATTGGGCCATTCCCACAATTAGGATATTTGACCATAGGCATAGTTTGTACTCCTCTTAGTAACCTTCCATTACTCCTACCTCACCCCTGATTTCAGAGGAGTAAAACTAGACTGGATTTCCAAGGCTTGAGCTGCTTTTTAGCATAAGCTTTGTGAGGGTTAAGTATCATCGTTATTCTTAAGTATTCCCATTGTCCCGGGCTGGCGTGTACAAGACCAGTCAGCAATGGCAGATCCACATACATACAGGTATTCATTATACAGCAAGATTTTCATAATACAATTTCACGATATCGATCAGAATTCACACGTTGTACAGACATAACTCCAATTTTTCTTTAAAGGGAGACATATATAATTGTTTTTAGGTTTAATGTAACTTCAAGTCATTGTCAATGCTTATCTGTTCCTGGAGTGTTTCTACAGCTTTGGAAGAGCTCTTGTGGTAGCCTGAGTTGAAAGGCAGTGGCTAATTTCTGGAACTTGAAAGCAACAACACAAGACTACTTCCAAATTCCACAGGTCAGATGCATTACCCATTTTTATGAATGAGTACAGAAGCTGCTAGCAGAATGAGAAATTTCTTACCTGATCATTTTCTCTCTCATTGTCAAATTTAACAATCTGTAGAAAAATAGTTGCCAAGGTTGAAATGCAACCTGAAAAGGATAAGGCAGCAGAAAGCCAGTGGGGAAATACCTGGCATCCAAATGCAAAACTGGAGACTGTCCTTCTCCTACAGTCATCCGTTGAGAACATTATCAGGAAGTAATAGGAAAATACCACCCAGGGCAAAAGCCTCAGCCACCAGGCCACAAAGTTTTACAAAATTTAGGAAAGAACAGTTGTGTTATTTTACAGTAACTGTAGTTCTTTAATATGTGCTGTCCACATAGATTTCATTCCTGGTGCACATGACCCTCATGAATGCAAGACTGGATTAATTTGGCCAGGAGTGTCCATTGGGGCTGCATCTGTGGTCTGGATGTCCGTGTTCCCCCCACTGGTGCAACAACCCTTCAGTTCCTTCTCCAATACTGAATCCGAAGTTTGTAGAATTCTGTAGTAGCAAGGAACGAGGGTGGGTCATGGAATTCACGTGGACAAGACATCTCTAAGAACCAAAGTTGCTGCAATACAAGGAGCCATTTTCTCCTTTGACTGTCTGTTCACAGAGATCCCACCTATGGTGACCTTCCAACAGTTACTGCCTTGCTTGGAGTTGGTTACTAAGAGGCTTATTTAAACAAGGATTGTTGAACAGCACTACTAAAATTAACATCCGATCTAGAAGACGCAACTAAGGAATGGTGTTGGGTAAAAGTGTGGACTGAGCTCCACGTAGCCACCCTACAGATTTCAGAAGCCAGGATAGTACTAAAACTTGACCATATAGGTTGCCTGCACTGTAGTGGAGTACGCTCTAATAAGCACAGAAGGATTTAATCTGGCTAACTCACTTAGCTTTATGGCAATCTAGTTGAGGCTATCCTGCTTAGCACCAGAATGTTCTGAAATTCAGTTGAACAGCTTCTTGTGGTGACAGTTAAACAGCCAGCACCCAGGCTGTTAGGTGTAATGATATGAGGCTGGGGACTGGGTGCAGAATCTGACTCTAGTTCTGCAAGACTGTTGTGTGTGGCAGGTAACTGGAAAGAGGACTGCGTTGACAGGTTCACCAGATCAGAGTTCCAAAACTGCCTGGTCCATCCTGGGGCTACCCTGATCATCAATTCTGTGTCTTGCCTCAGTTTCCTCAGAACACACTGTATCATGGGGATGGAGGGAAGGTACACATTGGACCCAGTGGACCCCAAGACCTTCTGCAGGACTGAGTTGTTGAGACACCACTTGTGGGTGTCTGAGAATTGTCTGCTGAGGATCTGCTAGTCAGAGTTCCAAACACCTGAAGGATGGAGGGCCAATGGCATGTTGTGATGATGAATACACCAAGTCCAGAGCCAAATGGCTTCCCTATCTAACACAATGCATAGCTGAGTTGTTGCCTGTCAACACCTGGACTGTAGTTCCCTGGAGTAAAGACAGGAATGCTTTAGACACAGAGTGGATGGCTCTGAGTTCCAGGATATTTATGTTCAGATGAACTTCCTGAGGGAACCACGGGCCCTCTGTTTGTAGGAGATCCAAATGAGCCATCCCTGCCTGGAGGCATCTGTCTCCAGAGTCTTGGTAGGTATTGGTGCAGAGAATGGCACTCCCTTGCAGACCTGAAGAGGGTCTTTTCACCAGTTGAATGAGGAGAGGACTTCTTGTGGGACCATAAGCTGGATGTCTATGTGACATTTGCTGGAGAAAATACACTGATTTCAACCACCTTTGCATGGAGAGTAGGTGAAGCCTGACAAATTGCATCATGTATGTGCATGCGGTCATGGTGTCTGAGAAGTCTGAGGCACACTCTAACTGATGTCTTTGTGTGAGTTTGAAGTTGGTTGATGAGGTCTACTATAGTTTGGAACTTTTCTCATCATCTTTGAACCTACCACAGCTCCTATTAACTCTATACTTGCAGTCAGAATGAGTAGATTTTTCTCTGTGTTGAAGCTCAGTGTGGTAAAAAGCTGTAGAATTACTTAAACAGAGTTGGTCTCCTTTTGGACTGATCTTCCCCATGTCAATCAGTCAAAGTAGGGGTAGACCTTGCTACCCTATCTCCTTAAGTGAGCTACCACATCTGCCAAACACTTGAACTTCCATGGTGCAATCTAGAATAGAACACCATCCGCCTTTCCAATTTAGGATGAGAAAATAATGGGAGTAAAATCATTTGTACCTTAACTGAGGGCACCACCTCCACTCCTTTTAAGATGTAGGATACAGTTTAGCTCTTGCTTCAACAGTACCTCCTTAGATTTCCTGAAGAGGGATGGGGAAGGAAGGTAGCGATAGGAAGGGTGTAGAACTGCAGTCAATATCCTGTACTGATAATTTCTAGGACTCACTGGTGTGTGGTGATTCCAGTCCAGGCTTCCTTGGAAAAAAAGGAAGGTTACACCAAAAGGAAGAGCGATGGTACAAATCCTCCATAGGCTCTGCCAGACTCTTGACTGTGGTGTCAAAACCTGCTGGTGAGATGAATATTAAGAATAGCTCTGAGCTCCAACAGCTTTAATGCTCTGGTTCTTCCCCCCCGGCTTTCTAAGCTCCTTGTGCTATCCTGTGCCCAGGTGAGCTCCCCTTCCTGTCAGGCTAGCATTGGTTGTGAGTGTGTGGGGGTCTGGAAGGCATGTGTGAAGATCCTTGCAAATATTTTGTGGAATTGTCCATCATCTTAGAGTCAGCATCTGGTTTGGAACCAGTACCTGATCTTGCAGGCGTTCCAGTGAATGGTTCCATACTTTCAGGTGCCTCCAGGCCTCTCCTCTGATATAGGACCCTTGCCCATGAGGTGATTTCTATATACAAAACCAAGAGGCCCAGTAGCTGTAGATATTTAATTAGGGTTGGCCTTGCACACTTTACCAACATGGATATCAAGTTCTGAATCTTGTGGAATCTATCCAATCATGGGTAGACCTTTTGCTACAGCAGTGCTCCCAGATGAACTCTCTTTATGGAGGAAGACCAGGATCTCTTCTTGGTGTTTATCACAAATTGATGTGCTTGAAGCAGATCCAGCATCCAGACTGTGGCACAATGTGCCGCTGCTTGGGTCAAAGCTCTGATCAAAATGCCATCCAGGAGGGCATATAATGAGTGCTCTGAATCCTGAGTTTGGCTATTACCATCAACATCATCTTGGTAAAGACCCTGGGGGCCAACAAATGGCCAGAGGGTAGCATTTGGTACTGGTAGCAAGCTGTGATGTATGTGAATCTCAGTAGTCTGTGGTTACATGGCCATATAGGAATGTGCATCTGCTAGAATCACAGAAGCAAGGAAGTCCCCTTGAGACAGGGAAATCTGAAACTAGAGACTCCATCCAAAATCTTGTCATCTTCATTCATTTGTTGAGCCACTTGAGATCCTGGATGGCTCAAACAATATACCACTACCACCACCACCCACTTCTGGACAATGAAGAAAGTGGAGTATTGTCCTAGGAATCTTGCTTCTGAAGGAACCCTTCCTATTGTTCCTATGTCCTGGAGATGTGAGATTTCATTAATAGCAGCTCACATTGAATGGAGGTCATTCGAGATGGGGGAGTGGATGAAGACAGGATGGGATGAAGTCCTTAGTTTGAGGTAGTATCTGTAACTCTCTGCTTCTCTCACCCACTTGTCTGTGGTCAATCAAGACCATTCTTCTGAGATGTGGGAAATTGTCTCCTAGATTCAGATCTGGATGGAGGCACATTTATTCCTTGTCATGGTAGTCTCTTAGAGATGGTGGAACGATCTCTGGACTTCCCATGTCATCTTCTGTTTCAGAGTTTTCCTGATACATCTGTTGTCTTTCCTCTGGTACTTTGCGAGGAGGATGGATAAAAGGAGCATTTTTGTCTGTTGCTAGATTTGTAGTCCCTGCTTAGACTGAGGGGCTGTTTTGGTTTGGCAGCACTTTCTGCCACAATGTTGTCTAGTTTTTCCCCAGCGAGGCGCGAGCTTGTGAATTTAGATGAGCAAGAATTTGTTTGGAGTGAGTCAAGTAACAGAGGGGTAGCCGTGTTAGTCTGAATCTGTAAAAAGCAACAGAGGGTCCTG
>NW_020681976.1:0-10904 GCF_002925995.2 Terrapene triunguis
ATTCCTGGTGCTCAGGCACCACGAGCCCATATAACCTGCCGCCCCTGTATTCATAAGCATATTTCCATATGGAGTGCAACATCACAGTGAATGTACCATAACTGTGTATTTTCAGGTGTTCAGAAGTTTGAATTTGCTGAACTTGGTGTTCTGGAAGGACATGAGATATCGCCAGGCAACCAGATCTCTGTGGTAATGAAGTGGTTTTTGTTAATGTATTTCCTAGGGTATTTAAAAAAAAAAAAACAAAAGGAAGGAGAAAAGTTGTTGGTAAGAGTTAGTAGAGTCGCAAAGAGACTTTGACACCTATCACTTTAAGTGCCTAAGCCCAAGAATCAGATCCCACTGGGATACACAAACTCCCACTCGGCTGCCTCTGAACCCTGTAGGTGCATATACTTGCTCAGAGCCCAACTTTCCACCCTAAAAGTTCCCTAGGTGCCTATGATTCTGCCTCCAGGCAGGCACTGCAGCCCCACACCGGGCTTCTGGGTGGCTGTCTCCTGCCCAGACCTGTTGCAATGCACAAAGCAGGGGAGGACAGGTGCAGGAGAACCTACCTTGCCTGTGGGACCTCATCTGATAGTGTTACCCTGGCACTCATCCCCACCCAGCACAGGAGGGCTGGCTGTAGGCCACTGATAGATGTTGGGGCACTCAGCACTTGCATAAAAAGCAGCTGGGGGCCAAAGGTCAGCACAAAGGGAGGGGCAGAAAGAAAAAAAAACAAAAACACAGTTGATCCTTCCAGTGAGCAGATGGACTATCCAACTGTCGGGATATTTGATCGGGGTGGGCATGGGTTAATGGTGCAGGTGGGTAGGTAGTCATTCAACTGAAGGGTGCCAGGTGAAGATGAGAATAAAACAAACAGATTTGGCTAAGCTGAAAAGTGCAAATTGTGGAACATGCACATGAAACCCTCTTTTGGGAACGACACCTTCACTTTCCACTAGAGGTTCACAACATCTGTGTAAAATGACAAGAGAAATTTCCCTGAGCTGATGTCTCTAAAGCATCTTCTAAAATCATCAATACATTTATTATGATCTTACTGTAATATCTATGCTGCAAGTAATTACTCAATCCTTTATCACGTAAAACTGTACAAAATGATGCCATAATCTTATTTCACCTTAACTCGGGGGTACAATTGGGGTTATATATTTTAAAAACAGCTCCACAGGTGACCCTGGCAACTACAGGCCAGTAAGCCTCACTTCAGTACCGGGCAAATTGGTTGAAACTATCGTAAAGATCAAAATTGTCAGACACATAGATAAACATAATTTGTTTTGGGAAATAGTCGACATGGTTTTTGTAAAGGGAAATCATGCTTCACCAATCTACTAGAATTCTTTGAGCACACGGACCGGGGGGATCCAGTGGATATAGTGTATTTAGATTTTCAGAAAGCCTTTGACAAGGTCCCTCATCAAAGGCTCTTAAGCAAAGTAAGCTGTCATGGGATAAGAGGGAAGGTCCTCTCATGGATTGGTAACTGGTTAAAAGTTAGGAAACAAAGCATAGGAATAAATGGCCAGTTTTCAGAATGGAGAGAGGTAAATAGTTGTGTCCCCCAAGGATCTGTACTGGGACCAATCCTATTCAACATATTCATAAATGATATGGAAAAAGGGGTAAACAGTGAGGTGGCAAAATTTGCAGATGATACAAAACTACTCAAGATAGTTAAGTCCCAGGCAGACTGTGAAGACCTACAAAAGGATCTCACAAAACTGGGTGACTGGGCAACAAAATGGCAGATGAAATTTAATGTTGATAAATGCAAAGTAATGCACATTGGAAAGCATAATCCCAACTATACATATCAAATGATGGGGTATAAATTAGCTGTTACCACTCAAGAAAGAGATCTCAGAGTAATTGTGGATAGTTCTCTGAAAACCATCCACTCAATGTGCAGCGGCAGTCAAAAAAGCAAACAGAATGCTGGGAATAATTAAAAAAGGGATAGATAATAGGACAGAAAATATCATCTTGCCTCTATATAAATCCATGGTATGCCCACACCTTGAATACTGTGCAGATGTGGTCGCCCCATCTCAAAAAAGATATATTGGCAGGGCTGTCCCTACCATTTCTGGTGCCCTACACATCCCAAGCACATGCCCCCCCTCTGCGTGGGTGGGAGGGCTGTGCTCAAGGGCTGCGAGGCCATGGGGGCAGGAGCAGGGCAGGGAGGCTCACTTAAGAAAGGGGGGGCAGGCGGGAGGCTGCGAGTGGCGTGGTTCTGGGCAACTGCCCCAGGCCCCAGGGCTTTGTCAAGCGGGGCCTTAAAAACATCTAAGGACGACGAGTCCACCACCTCCCTAGGTAACCATTCCAGTGCTTCACCACCCTCCTAGTGAAATAGTGTTTCCTAATTTCCAACCTAGACCTCCCCCACTGCAACTTGAGACCATTGCTCCTTGTTCTGTCATCTGCCACCACTCATCTTCCTTCAGAGAAAGAGAGAATGTGTGTGGGAAGGGTTGGGGAGGGTTAGGAGAATAAACACCTGGAAGAAGAAATAAGAGATTTATTTCCAAATAGGGACTTGTCACTTGCTGCTTCAGTGATTGCTAAAATGTAGTGACGTCACCTACCTGGGTAAGTAGAAAATAAACATTAATGAGAGACTGAGACTAGTTCACTTTGTTTCCTTCTTTGGACTTGGTGCCACTTAGCAGGTAATAGCCTGTGGCATTTGCACGTCTCTGCTCTTTTGGCTGATGTCTGGCTCCTTTGCCTTGCTCAGCTGTGAGACTCCTGCTGCTCAGGGGTGCTGGAACAGGGGGCGAGGGAGGGCAGGTCACTTTTAAAAGAGTGGGGGCTTTTTGAAAGCTTGCCTCTCCCCCCAACAGAAGTTGGTCCAATAAAAGATATATTAGCTCACGCACCTTCATGAGTGGTGGGTGTAATAGGCCAGGAGCGACCACGTTAGCTCTCTGAAAGGACAAAGTCATATAGAACTCACACATTCCTATCTGAAACAAGGAATGATTGAAATCACAATTGTTGGATTCCTCTGGATGAAATGTACTGTGCGAATACTGATGGTTGTTCAGGGATGGCCACTTGAAAAGAGGCGATGAGTCTCTTGTAACTTACCCTGAGCTACAGTGTAGCCGTCTCCCTTCTTCCCTGCAGAGAAAAGGCAAATTTCAGTGAATGCAGCTCCCAAGGTAGGAACCAACTCCGATCTGTGTCCACAGCTCAGAAACAGGGCCCCTGGCCCAGCACAGCCCCCTGGCGCTCAGTAATGGACTCAAGGTCCCAGGCGCTCATAATTGGCAGGAGAGAAAGACACAATGAGACAGAGTTTCCAAAGAACTCAGCCCACTGGGTGCTGAGCTCTTTGGAAAAAATCTAGCCTCATATAAACTGTAACCCATATCCAGTTTCTGGGTCTGGCCCTCCAGCACCTCCCATGGGGTATCACTAGCTCAGTCCCGCAGTGGGGCAGTTACACCATACTGACACTCCTGTATTGCTGTTGTCCTTAGGGGTATGTGCAGGGCCCGGCAAGTCCAGGGAATCCCCCCATCCCAGGCTCTTTACCTGGGCGTTTCTTTTTCCAGACGACTACTCCGATTATAACACCAATCAGGACAACTGCAGTGATAACTCCAGCCACAATGGGAATCAGATTGTTATTTGGTGCTGAAATGAAATGGAGAGAATGATCAATGGGGAAAAATCTCCCCTCTCCCCCCCGCACTTAAACCCTCTTTCATCCCACTGCAGGGATCAATCAGTCGGCTCCCCAGATAAGGACTGAGTCCTGCAACCCTTCACCCCTTCCAATGAGTTCCATGCACAGCATTGCACCCCACCATAGAAAGTCCTGAACACAGCCTCTACCACTTCAGTGTCTATCAGGGATGGTCTAGACAGTATTTGGTCCTGCCATGAGGGCAGGGGACTGGACTCGATGACCTCTCGAGGTCCCTTCCAGCCCTAGAATCTATGAATTCATAATAAATATGTAGCACTTAAAATAGAAGACTTTTATAACATTAATCAATCGTCATACACCTCTGTGTGGGGGAGGATGGATGTCAGTATCATCCCTAAATTGGAGGGGAAAAGCGAGTCAGTGCAAGAGCCAAGGACAGAATCCAGGAGTCCTGGCTCACAGCCCCTAACCCCCCTTGACCACACTGACTTTTATGACTAATGGAACACAGTCCCATTGTGTGATTCTGGTGACAAACTGGAAACTGACCTCAAAGCTCTGGATTTCCCAGCCATGAATGGAGTTACAGACACAATGCATGTTTTTTGGAGGAGGCAGAAATTGAACAGGAGAGGACAGAGATATTTTAATACTGTTCTTGGTTTACATAAACCTGTTAAACCTCAAGTTCTCTATACACATTTAGTTTCACTAATTATCTTATCCTGTTGTCTGAAAGAGGCACATAATAATACAGCAAAAAGAAAAATATTTCTAAGAGAATAAGGAAATGTGGTTTATGAGACAAAAATTGGCAGGGAACGTGGTAGCAACATTATGATGTGAAACTATCTTTTGACTAGATTTCCAGTGCAGGCTGCCCTTTTAGAAATTGTTTGCACTTCCAAATGCTGCATTTTTCCACATCCCGATTAACCAAGCAAAAAGATGGGAGGAAGGCAGCTCCATGTGTAAAAAATTCTTCCTTGACTTTCTTGTGCTAGGGGCATAGGAGACTCTCCCCACTGATGCAGGGCTCCAATCTGCCTCCTTGCTCCATTCCAAGGCCATACCCTCTCTTCCAGCATCACTGCACACAGAAACAAGCTGCTCCCAACATTAAACATCTCTCTCTGGCCACATGGACAAGAATGAAGGACCCGTAGAGCCATATTTCTGAGAACCTGCTGGATCATAGGACTGGAAGGGACCTCGAGAGGTCATCTAGTCCCGTCCCCTGCACTCATGGCAGGACCACGAGTGCATGAAGTTGAGACCGGGCTGCAAGCTGAAGCAAGACCAATTCTGTCTGGAAATAAGGGGCAGATTTGAGCTTTCCCTGGGATGTGGTAAATTCTTCATCTCTTGGAGACTTTACATCTGGAATGGGCATCTCTTTCTGAAGGGTCAGATCTAGTTTGCCCACAGATGACCAGACTGGATGCTGGGGTCCCTGATGTGATTCCCCCCTGCCCTGGGCTATGCAGGAGCTCAGATCAGATGATTAGAATGGTCCCTTCAGGCCTTAATGTCTCATTGTTAATCTTCTAGCTTCAGAGACACCGTATTGCTGAGATGTATCCAACAGCCCCAAAGGCAGAAAACTGGAGAGCAAGACATGAGCCCCAGGCACTGCAGGTCCCAACTCTAGCACAAGAACTTGACTGCAGAGGGACAGGGCCAAAGAGGAAAGGGCCTCACAGACCCTGAGGAAATTCCAGCTTCAGTCTATTAATCTGAATGAGAATTTTTCAGGGGTTGAGTTTAATGGATTCCCCCTCCCCCACTAGGAAAACAGACAAACACACAAACTCCTTACCCCAGGAGACAGAGAATGGCTCTAACAGGCTTTCATGCTCCACGTGACATGAATAATGGGCTTTGATCTTGGGATCAATCTCCATTGTCAACCAGGTCTGGTAGGTCCCATCCCCACTGGGTAGGATGCCTTCAGAGTAGGTCTCTTGCTGTCTGCTCTCCCCATTTTTGAGCCAGGTCACCGTGATGTCCTGGGGGTAGAACCCACTGACCTTACAAGAGAGGGTGCTGAGGCCATCATGAGATGACCTGTCACTCACTCTAGCAGTTGGGCGCACTGGGAAAAAGAAGAAATTGAAATTAGTTGTTTTCAAGCTCTAATCCAGGCAGTCTTTGCTGGAGTTTTGCAGCATGAAATTCTGAGACCCCAGCAGTGGGAGAGGATGAGAGTCCAGGAGACAGAATCCCTCTGATGAGAGAGAACCACCACGTTAGAGGATTTCTGTGCCAAATTCACAGCATCAGCAATGGTGAACCCCGAATCCAGGTCCCTGACCAGATTCTATGAGTGTGGTAACCAGAAGCCTCTGTTCCCAGCCACAGTGACACAAGTACCTTGAAAGGCTTCACTAAGCTCCAGATACAGGTGTCAATCATGTCCTACGTTTGTGCCCATCTCCTCTCAGTCCCTGGATTTGAAAGAGAGAAGAATCTTGCCCTGGCCAGGGAGCAGAAAATGAACTAGATAAACTGACCAATTAGAAATGGAAAGGACCATTAAACAAAAAAATGACACACGGCTGTAAACTGGCCCTCAAACTAGCTAATATTAATTGGCTAATTTCTTGTAGGTTGTTAACAAAACTATTTACCCAATATTATGGATTTCAAAAGGATTTACACATGTGGAAAAATCAGTTTCCCAGCCTCTTGGCACTGAAATACACATTACACTGCTGTGTATAGCTTTTTCTTGTTGGCATTTGTAAAGATGGCCAAGAACAAGATCATGTTCTGCTGAGGTTTGTGAGAGAAATAAGCAACTAGTACACCTCTACCTCGATATAACGCTGTCCTCGGGAGCCAAAAAATTTTACCGCATTATAGGTGAAACCATGTTATATCGGACTTGCTTTGATCCACCGGAGTGCACCACCACCTCCCCACCCCGGGATGCTGATTTACCGTGTTATATCCGAATTCGCGTTATATCAGGGTAGAGATGTATAACTGTTGCAAAAAACTGGGTACAAAATTCAAGTAACCTTGAACAGCAAGTGCAAACAGTTTGGGAAGGGAAAGATTAGGGTGTCTAATGATGCTAACTAATTTGGGAAATTGGTAACAGACAAGGTACATACATGGGAAATAGTGAGTTAACATTTTGAAGCAGATTATGCTGCAACTAATCAGTTCTGAATCAGTGTGGTAAAGCATTTAACCTCTTCCCTTCTATGTTTGTGCTGATTAATCTTTAACTAAAAAGCTTTGGTAATAAATGTGACTGAGTGTGATTATCTGATGTCTTATTGATAAAAGAATCAAGTAATAAGTATGAAAGTGTTGCAGCAAAGGTAGGTCTTGAGGGGGGAAAACTTTGAGGACAAGGGTAACATTCTTCCAGGTTAGTATGGCGAGGGCAATTCCACATGTAGGGGATGGCATGGAAGGAAGCACATAGATGACTGTGGGAGAAGTTTGGACAAAGAGGCAACAATAACAAAGCTACCGTCATTGGCGGAACACAGGGGATGGGGGTAAGACACTAAATATGATGGTATAGCGACAAAGAGTCCTGTGGCACCTTATAGACTAACAGACGTGTTGGAGCATGAGCTTTTGTGGGTGAATACCCACTTCGTCAGATGCATGGGTATTCACCCACGAAAGCTTATGGTCCAATACTTCTGTTAGTCTATAAGGTGCCACAGGACTCTTTGTCGCTTTTTACAGATCCAGACTAACACGGCTACCCCCCTGATATATGATGGTATAGACGGTGAATGAGGAAGAATTACATGGTGAATGAAGCTGGTGTCCATAGAAGTGGTGGCACTTCCTTAATTAAACAAAGTGCTCTAAAATGCACATGCACAGGCAGATTGCCTTGATAACTACTGTGTTACATCAGGGGAAGAGATAGAATTTGTGCTGTAAATTTGGGCTCATTAGGTCAGCTTCTCTACAGTGAGCTGCTTTTAACATTTTCAATTTCTTATCTTTTTTCCCCAGCAGAGCTAGGGGGGAGAGAGGGGTTGTTTCCCCACCCATCCATGGTGTAAGGTTAGCTGAACTCCCTACTCCATTTTGGAACTGGGGCTGGGAAATAGAGATGTAACTTGTAGTGACTTCCTAGGTGGGGCTTGTCCCCCAGCCTTACCTTTCCTCTGTAGAGTCTCCTTCCCGTACTCTAGAGAACTCCTTAGCCAGGAAATACATTCCTCTTCCAGGTAGTGTTTCCACCACTGGTTGTCAAATACTTCAGCATCCCATCTCCTCTTGGTGATCTGAGCCCCAATATCTGCTGCTACCCAAGTCATGGTCTCCTTATCGAAGGTAAGAAAGTCTCGTCCATCATATGAATCCTGGTAAAACCCCCAAGTGATGTTATCTTCCCGGAGATCACAGCCGGTTATCATTTGGATAATGTGAAACCCTGAAACACAGCTGAGGGTCAGCAGCAGCCTCTCTCTGAAAATCTCACCAAGACCCCACTGCAGATAGCCCAGTGGTTCTTCTCCTTGCTACTGGACCCTCCCTCCCCTGAGAAATGGGGTTCACACTTATACTGTTGGGTCCTACACCCTCCCAGCTCCTTTCAGGAGGGAATCCAAACCCACAGGGGGCACCCTCTTCATCCGTTGGGTCTTGCACACTAAAGACCCCCCGCTGCATAGAGCTCACAACCTTCAAGGAGTACCTCACTGCTGTTTGTTCTTGTATGATCCCTGCAGGGGGTGCAGGGCGGCACGACCCCAAAGGGAGTACTCCGGATATTGCAGGGGTCTATCCCCTCCAGCTCTCTTCTGCTGTCTGAGGATCCCCCCCAGTTCTGGTAGTCAGGGTCATTTTAGGAAAGAGAGGGAGTGCAGGGTGTCTGTATCCCACTCTCTCCTGTTCTGGTTGTATTAATTTTGCAGGTCCACAGGGTCACTTGGTCCCCCACGTCCTCCATTCACAGTACCCCCATGTCCCTGTGGGGAGGGGGTACAGGTCTGTCTCCCACACTAACTTCTGCTCTGATTTAATGACCTTACAGAATCCCCAGGTCACTCTGTTTCCCCACCCCATCTTCCCCGTGCCCCCAACTCAATCTAGGAATGGCAACAAACCAACTTCGGATGCTTGGCCTCTTTTTCACGTGGCCATTGTCTCAAGGTTCCCTGTAAGGATGAGAACATTGACGGCCCTTAGTTCAGCTGGCCACCATTTTCCTACAGCCAGGCTAATCTTCACAACAACGGCCACCATCTTGCACACAACCAAGACCAGGCTTAGTTTATACAGCCACCCCTGGGCTGAGAGGAGGCAGGGAGGGAGACGTGGGGGGGGGGGAACACTGTGATGGGGACAGTAAGGAGAATTTAGGGGACAAGGAGGGAACGGATCAAATCCCTAGCCTGGCAAATAGGGCAGAATGTGGGGGCACAAAAATAATCCACACAGGATCCCAAATATTTTCACCCTTCCCCCCGCCTGCATTAGATACATTGAGGTAAACGCCTAGATTTTCAGCAATGACTAGTGATTTTGGGTGCACAACTGAGACCTTTTAAAGGGGCCTGATCAGAACGTGGGAGCATCCGGCCTCTGCATATCAGACACCCAAAAATCACTAATCACTTCAGGAATAATGTAGGCCAAGGGATTAAAATACAATTTGGTGTTACAGACATAGGTGAGAGCCAAGCCCACTAAGCTGTGTCCCTGAATAATGCCACAGGTTTGGACAAAAACCAGTTACTAACCTTCCTGTAATGGTTGTTCTTAGAGATGTGTTGCACATGTCCATTCCACGCTAGGTGTGCGTGCCCCACACACAGTCGCCAGAAACTTTTCCCTCAGTGATACCCCTCAGGCCAGCTCTAGTGCCCTCTAGTGCAGCACTCTCATGTTGTGGTGCCAGGGGATCAGTTGACACCGCACCTTCTCAGTTCCTTCTCGCCAGCAACTCCAACAGAGGGGTAGGACGGTGGCTCATAGAATCGACATGTGCAACACATCTCAAAGAACAACAGTTACAGAAACTTTAGTAAAGGACAGTTACCTGTTGGCAGCCGGTTTCAAGCGCAGTGCTCCAAGGGTCGGTCCTGGGGCCGGTTTTGTTCAATATCTTCATTAATGATCTGGAGGATGGCGTGGACTGCACTCTCAGCAAGTTTGCAGATGACACTAAACTGGGAGGAGTGGTAGATACGCTGGAGGGTAGGGATAAGATACAGAAGGACCTAGACAAATTAAGAGGATTGGGCCAAAAGAAACCTGATGATGTTCAACAAGGACAAGTGCAGAGTCCTGCACTTAGGACGGAAGAATCCCATGCACTGTTACAGACTAGGGACCGAATGGCTAGGAAGCAGTTCTGCAGAAAAGGACCTAGGGGTTACAGTGGACGAGAAGCTGGATATAAGTCAACAGTGTGCCCTTGTTGCCAAGAAGGCTAATGGCATTTTGGGCTGTATAAGTAGGGGCACTGCCAGCAGATCGAGGGACGTGATCATTCCCCTCTATTCGACATTGGTGAGGCCTCATCTGGAGTACTGTGTCCGGTTTTGGGCCCCACACTACAAGAAGGATGTGGAAAAATTGGAAAGAGTCCAGCGGAGGGCAACAAAAATGATTAGGGGGCTGGAGCAAATGACTTATGAGGAGAGGCTGAGGGAACTGGGATTGGTTAGTCTGCAGAAGAGAAGAATGAGGGGGGATTTGATAGCTGCTTTCAACTACCTGAAAGGGGGTTCCAAAGAGGATGGATCTAGTCTGTTCTCAGTGGTACCTGATGACAGAACAAGGAGTAATGGTCTCAAGTTGCAGTTGGGGAGGTTTAGGTTGGATATTAGGAAAAACTTTTTCACTAGGAGGGTGGTGAAGCACTGGAATGGGTTACCTAGGGAGATGGTGGAATCTCCATCCTTAGAGGTTTTTAAGGTCAGGCTTGACAAAGCCCTGGCTGGGATGATTTAGTGGGGAATTGGTCCTGCTTTGAGCAGGGGGTTGGACTAGATGACCTTCTGAGGTCCCTTCCAACCCGGATATTCTATGATTCTATGGTTCCATAACTGGTGTTCTTTGAGATGTGTTGCTCATGTCTATTCCACAGTAGGTGTGCGTGCTCGCCATGTGCACCAGTGCCAGAAGTTTTTCCCTCAGCAGTATCCGTAGGGGGAGCGCCACTGCGACCCCTGGAGTGGTGCCGCTATAGATTCATAGATTCTAGGACTGGAAGGGACCTCGAGAGGTCATC
>NW_020681977.1:0-1042 GCF_002925995.2 Terrapene triunguis
GGGGGGGGTCTCACCGCGGCGCCCGGCTCGGGGGGGCGGGGCCTGGCGGGGGGCGGGGCCGGGGGGGCCCTGGCCGCGGGGGGGGCTCCGGGTCTCTCGCCGCTTCCGCCGCCGCCGCCGCCTCCTCTCGCCGCTTGTTTGTGTTTGTACCAAGATGGCGGCGCTGCGCCGCGTCACGTGACGGGGGAGCCCGGGGACCGCGGGGGGAGGCCGCGGCGGAGGGGTCACATGACGGGGGAGAAACCACCGCCCGGCTCGCGTGACGCACGCACGCGCGCGCGTCTCCAAAGCGAGGCTGCGGCAGGACGGGGGGCGGGGCCGCCCTCACACACACACCCCCAACCGCCGCCTGTCGCGCGCGTGCGCCCTTCCGCGTGAGGCGTCCCTGCCCCGCGCCGCCAGGACCACGTGACGGGGAACGGCCTTCACCCTCCCGCGAGCGCCTCCCCCCACCCCGCCGGCTCCTCACTGCGGGGCTCGGGTCACGTGACATCTCCCCGCCCCCCACAAAATGGTGGTTCCCGCCTCCTGGGCTGCGGGAGACCGCGACGTCATTGCCCCCATGCGGGTGACGTCACCGGCTCGCTCGGTGATGCCATTATCACACTGTGATGTCACCACAGGAACAGATGATGTCACCATCTGTCCCTGTGCTGTCACCGTGTCCGGTGCTGCCACCGTGTCACGCTGCAAGGCCATTGCATCAGCGCATGTCGCCGCCATACGGCCCTGTGATGTCATAATGTCACTCCATAATGTCAGGGCATTGAGCTGGTCCTCCAGCCCCAATAGCCCCCCCCCCCATGATGCCATCATAATGACATTAGGGCGCAGTGTGAGGCCATGATGTCACCATGATCTCATTAGGTTCCTCAGTGACAACACAGTCTTACATCTTCTGCCATGTTGTCACCACATGCAGCAGCGATGTCATTGCAACGCAAAATGACATCACCGGCCCCTTCTGACCAGGGACAGCCCCCAGCAGGACATCAATAGGCTGTGATGTCACCGCGCTACACTGTGAGGTCATGGCCTCAAC
>NW_020681977.1:1052-2012 GCF_002925995.2 Terrapene triunguis
TCTGCATTATTCCAGGCACCACGCAGACCCGCCACACCAAAACAGAGAGAAGAAGCCTGCCTTTGCCTCCTTTGACTTGGGGCAGGGTCTGTCTCTCGCCATGTGTCTGGGCAGCGCCCGGCACGACAGGGCCCTGATCCCAGCTGGGCAGGGTCTGTCTCTTGCCGTGTGTCTGGGCAGCGCCTGGCACGACAGGCCCTGATCCCAGCTGGGGCAGGGTCTTTCTCTCGCAGTGTATCTGGGCAGCGCCCGGCATGACGGGCCCTGATCCCAGCTGGGGCAGGGTCTGTCTCTTGCCGTGTGTCTGGGCAGCGCCTGGCACGACGGGCCCTGATCCCAGTTGGGGCAGGGTCTGTCTCTTGCCGTGTGTCTGGGCAGCGCCCGGCCCTATGGGGATTTGATTGGCTGCGGGTTCTAGGCACAACGGAGCACACAGAAATAATCCCAGAGCTGGGGCGTTCATGAGAATCGGACGCTGACCAAGAGGCCATTTCCGATCCCCATCAGGCTCAGATGCGAATAAAGCAGAGCACGGTTCCCAGTGACAGCTAAGCTGTATCAGACCATCCAAGTTGCATCAACTTCATTCTTCCCCAGCGAGATCTCAGACTCGTCAACCCAAAGCCAGCGGCGCTCTGACTCTTTCCAGGAAGCTATTCTCCCAGGCACACTGAAGTTACCCATGCTCAGCTCCCTCTCATCCAGCCCCGAAAGCCCCCTCTGACTTTTACTCACATTTAACAAACAGATTGTAATCTCTTGGGGGCAGGGACCTGGCACAATCGGGGCCACAGTCCCTGAGGTTAGCTGTGATACAGCCCCCAGACACCAGAAACTTATCACAGTTAGAGGTCGTACCGGCTCCTTCTACAAAACGTGAAGACAGATACCCCCGTCATCCCTCCCCGGCTCCAACCACCAGCCCCCACTCCCCTCCCAGAGCCGGGGAGAGAACCCAGG
>NW_020681977.1:2022-7774 GCF_002925995.2 Terrapene triunguis
CTCTAACCCACCAGCCCCCACTCCCCTCCCAGAGCCGGGGACAGAACCCAGGAGTCCTGCCTCCCCGCCCTGCCCTAACGCAGTATGGCCCCCTCTCCATCTCGGTACAACCTACAAAATAGACAGCCGAAGTTGTGAAAAGTGAGCGACGATTTTGGACACCCCGACTTGTCTGATTTTCAGGGGATCAGTGCTCAGTGCCTTCAATCCAACTCCCACCCCCCTTCCGATGTCTCAAGTCTGAAACACAAAACACACATCCTTCCAAAAAAAATTCAGTCCCCAACAATCACCACATGGCTTTGGGGGACTCTGACATGTAACAGCTGCGTTAAACTCACGGAGACGTGAAGCCCAAGCGTTATGCCCATCGCTGGCTGTTTTTAAATCAAGATGGGATGGTTTTGCTACACCTCAGACAGACAACGGACTCCGGGCCTTGGAGATGCTATTAATCTAGGCTGAGCTCCCAGAGAAGTGGGGAGGCAGATTTTTCTCCCCCCGCGTACAGCTTTGGTGAAACCAATCCTGCAATAATGTGTCCCGTCCTGGGGTCCACGTTTTGAAAAGGATGCAAAAGAACTGGGGACTTAATAGAGTCTATAAGGCCATGAATAATATACTCCCCACCACACACCAGTCAAGAGTCACGGGTCCTAGCCACGCAGATCGCAATATGGAGTGTACCTCCTCCAGCGCCTAGAACGCCCCAGTAACAGCTACGTGGGTGAAACCAAACAATCACTACGCTCTCCAAAGAGCTCACGGCAAAACACGAGAAAGGACAGCACCAGCCAGCCGCCACTCCGCATCTGACCGCTCGGTCCCCTTCGGAAGACATGCCCGGGCACTTGAGTGGAGTTACGAATTTGACGCTAAAAACCATCGCCTCAGACACTGGTTTTAAGTCTCAATTTCCTCGCATCCCCGGCCGCCGGCTAACCCTTAATCCCATTTTAAGTGGCCTCTCGCAACATGGGTTAACCACTTTTGCTCAACAATCTACCCCAAAACTCGGATGGAGCTCAGACGCTCCGGTTTCCTTCCTGGCCCAAAGTTGGTCCGATAAAAGATAGTCCAATCAAAGACGCTGTCTCACTCACCTTGACTCAATCGACGAACGCCCCCAAACTAGAGAATTTCAGCCAGCCACAAACCCAGAACTTTGGGCTGAATTAGAGTGGGTTTGGAAAGAAACCCAAGTTTTGGTTTCAAAGATCATAGACTCGTAGGACTGGAAGGGACCTCGAGAAGTCTCCAGTCCAGTCCCCTGCACTCAAGGCAGGACTAGGTATTATCTAGACCATCCCCCACAGCCTGCTCTTAAAAATCCCCAATGATGGAGATTCTACAACCTCCCTGGGCAATTTATTCCAGTGCTTAACCACCCTGACAGTTAGGAAGTTTTTCCTAATATCCAACCTAAACCGCCCTTGCTGCAATTTAAGCCCATTGCTTCTTGTCCTATCCTCAGAGGTTAAGGAGAACAATTTTTCTCCCTCCTCCTCGTAACAACCTTTTATGTTCTTGAAAACGGTGATCATGTCCCCTCCCAGTCTTCTCTTCTCCAGACTAAACAAACCCACGTTTTTCAATCTTCCCCCATCGCTCAAGTTTTCTAGACCATTCATCATTTTTGTTGCTCTTCTCTGCTCCAAGTAACGAAGGATCCCACCCCCCAGGTCTTTGGAATCATCTAGTCCAGAGATACAGGAGAAACTCGGAGTTACGACACACCTCGTTTGGAACAGATTTGACAAAGTAGGAAATTGTTTCTGCGCTTGTTTCATTTAAATTAAGATGGTTAAAAGCACCACTTTTCTTCTGCACAGTAAAGTTTCAAAGCTGCAGGAAGGCAATGTTCCCTTGTAAACTTTTAAGAACAACCGGAAAGTTTTGTTCAGAGTTACGAACAACCTCCGTTCCCCGAGGTGTTCGTAATCCTCATGTTCTCCTGTCCTCAGAGAGCCAAATTAGCGATCAACATTACCCAAACGAGCCACAGCGGCACGAATATATCATTTCATTTACTACAGTGCTATAGATTCATATTTAAACAGTATGATGGGGAAATCATGTTTATATATTCTCACAGCAAAACAGCTGATCAAGTATTATTTTATCAACTACCATTGGTCAACAACGTAGTAAAAAAGCATCCTGATTGGATAAGAATTATATCACATCACATGCTGCAAAGAGGAGCCGCGTTATAAAGCCACTTGCAGCTCAGGAGCGTCAGCCGGAGTATCACTGATTTAGTCGGACCATCTGGGTGACGCTGCCCGGAGAGTTAATTTCTGCTTGAGCAGAGCCCTAGTAAAAATGTCCGAAGTAGCAATCCAAACCAGGTAGTGATCCCAAACATAGCAAGGCCTAAAGGCTGCCTAAACTCTAAGCTAACGGCAGCTCTGTAAAGTTAAAGCGCAAATCTATTCACCAGACCATAAAAACAACCCCGACTCCTCGTTCTATGTACGCAGGCTTGGATTTTTATCAGTAAATGCTGGTAAATATCAATTTCACCAGACACACGCAAACCCGAGAAAAACAATATTTCCACTGATAACAGAAATGTACAGCCTGGCAAAGGAAGAAAAACGCTGCTTGAAAACTTACTAGAATTTGTCTGTTTTGACACGGGACGTCGACAATGTGTTCTAACGGTTAGAAACCTTTAACTTTTTGAATCTCGACATCTACTGTCATTAAATAACAATTTAATAATTTCCCCTCAACTGTGAATTAAAAAAAAAAAAATCAATAAAAATATTTTAAAATGCCCTAATATAAAAATCAATATTATCCATCAAAATTATAAGATAAAGTAAAAATTGAATTCTGCTCAGCCTATACAAACACCAAACGGTACAGACAAAGCGCACAGATGTGAATAGGTTCCAGGAAAGCAGATACACATTCAAATATACCCAATAGTTAATAAACAGGCTTGGATTTTTTTAAATAATTTTGATGGATGGTTTATTTTTAAGCATTATTTTGATTGCACAGTTGCGGTTTTAATCAATTTAAATGTTCACATTGGCAGGAAATTCAGAGGGGCCAGTCAGTCATTATTTAATTACCGCAGAGGGATATTCAAAAAGTTAAAGCTTTAGAACCGTTAAAACACATCGTCAACGTCACACGTCAAACCCAACGTCAATTTCACAGGAGACACCCAACCCGCGGGAAAAAATATTTCCATGGAGAATTGAAATTCATGGACAAAGTAAGAAAAATGCTGCTTGAGAACTTCTTAGTTTGATTTAAGGACAAGTTCTCAAGCAGCGTTATCCTTACTTTGCCTGTCTGGAAATGTCAACTATCCATGGAAATATTTTTTCCATGGATTGCGTGTGTCCCGTGAAATAGACAATGACAGATATTTATAATAGAAATTGAACCTTCCAAGCCTCTTAATAATAGTGCACGAACCTCTTGGCACGTTTAAAAAAAATAAACAGCCTTAACGCCAACCTATATCCCTGGCCCAATTCAAATACTCAGTTCACACAAGCGTACATAAGAACGGCCAGACTGGGTCAGACCAAAGGTCCGTCTAGCCAGTATCCAATGCCAGGTGCCCCAGAGGGAATGAACAGAACAGGGAATCATCAAGTGACCCATTGATGGACCTATCCTCCATGAACTTCTCTAGTTCTTTTTTGAACCCTGTTATAATCTTGGCCTTTGCAACGTCCTCTGGCGAGGAGTCCCACAGGTTGACTGGTCGTTGCGTGAAGAAATACTACTTTGGTTTGTTTTCAACCCGCTGCCTATTCATTTCATTGGGTGACCCCTAGTTCTTGTGTTATGAGAAGGAGTAAATAACACTTCCTTATCTACTTTCTCCACACCAGTCATGATTATATAGACCTCCATCATATCCACATCTGTGCTCCAAACCCAGCCTTCACTTTATCCCATCTCTGCTTCCCCCCACAACTGCCCCATCCAGCTCCCTCCCCCCCGCAACTAAACCCACCTCACTGTGGCACTACCATGACATTTTCAGCCATCACTTTGTTGACTCTGCCTACGTCTGTCGGGACCATCTACTACTCGATGTTTGTACAGCACCACACTCAGAGTACCCAGGGCCAAGAGCGGGACCCTCTGAATAAAGACTAATTATGACGACCTATTCAATTTTACACCTCCATGAACAGAGGGTAAATTTCTTGACAACTTTAACTCAGAGCCCCCGACCCTTTTCACCCCCACCATCCCGCGTAAATTTCCACCACCCGAGCGAACACACGGACGCAGTTATAACACACGCGCCTCACGCCAACTCCACAGAGCATGAACTTTCAGGCACCTTAAAGCCGGGAGGGGTCATTACATCGTCTCGTCCGACCGGCCGCCTAGCACGGAGCAGAGAACGTTCGCCCCAGGAATCCTGCACCAAACCCACCATTTCCGCTTGAGATGCTGAGCGTATCTTTTAAAAAGACACACACACATCCCCCGATCCTGATTCAGACTCCAGGAGGTGGGTCATTGGGTCAGTTGCTCCAGTGAGTTAAATTTCCCGCCCCGGGACAAACCCACAACTTGTTTTGAGTCTAAATGTCTCTCCCCACATTAGAGCCCGGGATCAAGGAACCTCTTAAGCGTCTCTTGGATAACCCCGAACCCAGCCCCAATTCGGATTTGAAAATTGCATTTCCTGCCTCTCTGAGGGCAGCGAGATGACAACACTGAAATGCGGCGCCCGGAGCTGGGAGACCGAGCGCCAAGATCCAACCCCGACATTCTCCTGGTGGCCATGTCTGGATCCCCCCGGCTGTACAGAGCGGGAACAGAGCTAACAGACCAGGCTGGCAGTTTTCAGGCGCCCCACTGGGGTCTGGTGGTTACACCCCCCTTGGACCATGTGTTGCTAGGAGACAGGCAGACGCTACGGCAGCAAAGCAGAGACAGCATGAGCACAAGACCTCACACCGGCCAGGACTTCATCGGCTTTTTCAATCAACAGGACACAGGACCCTTCTGGCGCAGGTTTGTCCAGCGCCTAGTACAGAGGAAGTCAGGACACTTCTGGCGCAGGTTTGTCCAGCGCCCGGTACAGAGGAAGTCAGAACCCCTGGGTTCTCTCCCCAGCTCCGCTGTCACCATCAACTGTGTGATCGCTTTCCCATCACCGTGCCTCGGTTAACCCCCCACACACACATCCTTCATCTAGGCCAAGCTCTATGGGGCAGGGAACGGCGCTTTGTGCTCACGCAGCATCTGACACAACACCCTGCGTGTGTGTCCAGACAGTTACCTAGCCCCGCTGTGGCCCGGAGGCTGCCCGCCCCAGATGCTGGAGTAGTGGGCGTAGTCGGACGGCAAGGGCACGAGGGACTACTGCAAACATCTAGGGAGAGCCCCTGCACACCCAGGCCAGAGAACTGCCCCAGCAGGCAGCCCTACAGCGGGCCTTTTAGGGAAATCCACCCCGATCCTGGGTCCGCTGTCCCAACACTTCATTACCTGCCCTGTTCAAAATTGACACCTTATTTCCAACGTGTGTTTTCCAACAACGAACCACCGCCGACCTGCCCGTCTGCACCCACAGCCAGACGCTTCTTTGCCATCTTTCATTCCCTCCCGCAGCACCCACACCAGTGGGGGGTGTCTGTGCAGCGCCCGGCACAACGGGGGTGGGGAGGCCCGATGTCTGATGCTTGGGTTATTTCAACTCCATTCGCGCCGCCATATTTTTTCAGTGCACCCCGCAACTATCAGGAGCTGGGGGGGG
>NW_020681978.1:0-8026 GCF_002925995.2 Terrapene triunguis
TTTCCCTGAGTTGTCTTCAGTTTACTGTACTTACTATTTCCTTCTCTCTCTTTATTTTCATACATTTTGTTCTCTCCTTCCTCCACTCTCTTCTTTACTGTCTCTTTCAGTACCATAATTTTCTTTGCTAATATATTCCATCAATCTCTCTCTCTTCCTACTACCATCCTCACACCAACCTCTCCCTCTGACACAACACACGTACACTCCACGCACAAGGGTTTTGAAATTGTGACATCTAATAACCAGAAGACTTAAATATACTACCCAAAAACTGATAGAAAAGATGCTTACAAACTGACTGACAAGCTCTCAGGTGAGATGCCAAGTCTCCCTCCCACTCTCTAGCTACTGAGAAAGAGGAAGGTGCTGGGTTTTTAACCAGAGAGATATCTATGGACTTCCATCCTATCAGCCTCCACTTAGGCTTCTGATCAAAAATTGATAAATTCCTTCTATCCAGCATACTACTCTGGCTGTTGAAAGAGAGCATTCTCTCTCTCTCTCGCTGTCCCAGCTTCAGAATCTTCTGGCTGCTATAAGAGTAGATGGACTGGTCTCCATTATTTCATCCTTCTCCAGGCCTCTATTTTTGAATCATCCTCCCCAGTGAATACTTCCAGTTCAGAGTGGTAGCCGTGTTAGTCTGTATCCACAAAAACAACAAGGAGTCCAGTGGCACCTTAAAGACTAACAGATTTATTTGGACATAAACCCAAAATGGGTTTTTTACCCATGAAAATTTATGCCCAAATAAATCTGTTAGTCTTTAAGGTGCCACCAGACTCCTCGTTACTTCCAGTTCCTGCCTCTTCTGCTGATTATAGCTTCACTTAGTAGCAGCTTCATGCTGCTGCTGATATTAGGCTAAGCGGTGATCAGAGGGAGCAGCAGAAACTGGAATGACCAGCTTCTTGTCTGTTTTACTGCTCCCCACATGACTCTGCATAGCAGCAGCATATAGTTACAGGACTTGGTTGAGTTTTCACTATAATGCAGCTTGGAAAAGCTCTGAGCAGGAATAGTGGGCACTGGAGCTGTCTGCAGAATTAGGAAGACAGTACCCTCTCTTCACATTTGGAAGGCTCTTTTTGAAACCACAAGGATTGGAAACCATTTTTAAAAAATGAAAGCTTAGATTCCACAGAACATGAAGACATACACATGGGAAAACTTAATACTCTACAAATGAGTAGATTTTTGAAGCCTTGCCAACAACGAAAAAGTATTAAGACTTTCAGTAAATATATATACCTCTCATCTTCACAATCACTTCTTCCTAAATCTTGCAAGCCTAATCCATTGGATACATATGCATTTCTAGGGATGGGGTTTAAAGGAAACCTGCAAATGAAAAGAAAAGGTGTTTGTGCACTTTTTTGGACTCATTTTCACATATTCAGAAAGCCTGAAAGGGTGTGGTTTGTTTGTTTGTTTGTTTTGATTTTATACACTACAAATATCAGACATTTTACTTCTCTATTTCTGCAGTAGGGTTGGAGAACTAGCAGGAGTATAACACACACAAGACTGAAATCTAAGCAAGTGAGAGGCAAGGGAATTTTCGTCAGAAAGGCGAAAACAGTGCTTTTGGGTTTTGTCAATCCCTATTTCAATAAAACTTTTGATATTTTAAAAAAAATTGGAGATGTGAGTGGAGTGCTCTCTTTGTGAAATACTCATTCCCCTGCCCACCACCCAAGCAAGTAGGGGCTAAGATGACTCCCATTCTGAGTCTTGACTCCTCCAATGCACTCTCCAGCAAAAACAGGACAAGACTAGATTTCCTACTGTGAACAAAGAAGCAGAATTTTCATGATAAAATATTTCATGCTGCTTTTAAACATGAAGGAGGAAAAATGGGCTCAATACATTTCCCCCCAACTCCCGTTGTGCAGATAATTTTAAATATTATATTTGCATGTCAGGAATACTTAACTTGTTAGCACATACTGAGAGTCCAATATCTCCAGCCAAGTTAGTTATAGTTCCGGATTTCCCATACTATTCTTTTTAAATGAATGGGGACCAGCACTTTATGGGACATGAAGAACAATCCCATCACTATGTCTGTTGCACAACTTTATTCTTTCTATATTTCTGTGCCGACCAATTCACTGAAACATCACATGGATCAGCCTAAGTTATTTTTTGTGTAAGGTGTGAAGAAATATAAAGCCAATATATATATTTTCTTCTAGTGAGGTAACAAAACAAAGGCATAGTGGTCTGAATCTTTGTGCATGTTTAGAGTTTGGTATGAACTATAGGATGTACTTTGTTTGAAATGTAATCTATACTTCAAATTTATACTCCCCCGTCTCACTATGTTCCTGTTAATCTCCAGTGATTCTATTGTTCCTTTCCGTTAGCCTTAAAACAAAGCATGGAAATTCTATTACACTTTTTAGTGGTAGATTCTGTGTAATGAAATGGGCAGAGGTTACACAGGAGGTTATGTAGTCAATGTGCTAAAGAGCCTGGGATTTGCAGGTACTCTTAGGATGAGGCTGGTTCTTAGGTTTTGTTTTGTTTTAAAAGGACATTTTCAATCGGAATTTAAGTACACCTCTACCCCGATATAACGCGACTCGATATAACACGAATTTGAATATAACGCGGTAAAGCAGTGCTCTGGGGGGGGCGGGGCTGCACACTCCAGCAGATCAAAGCAAGTTAGATATAACGCGGTTTCACCTATAACGTGGTAAGATTTTTTGGCTCCCGAGGACAGCATTATATCGGGGTTGAGGTGTATCTGGTTTACTGTGTGTTGACTTGCGCAAGTCAGTTATATCAATTTTCAGAAGTGACCTCTAATTTGAGTGCCTCCACTTTTAGGTGCCCACTCTGATACATCTTCAGCCTGATAATGAGAGAAGCCAGAGACCCTCAGCTCTAAATGCGGTCAAAGGTTAGCTGTGGGATACTCAACACCTCTGAAAATCAGAAACAGTGTTTCAAGCTGGGCACTATGATGGGGTGAATATACCCCACTCCATGCATGGGGAAGTGAGGGTCACAGCTTCTGTCCTGATTGAAGGGGGGGGGAAGAGAAGGAGGAAGGAAGTTGCTGGGAAGTCTAATGGCGAGCAAGCCTAGCACTGTCAGGCCGAGATAAGCCTAGCACCTTTTCCCTTCTTGTATGAAGGGAAGGAAAACTTGGTTTATTTTGTCTTAGCCCTTAAAGGGACAGGGTTTTAAAGGTTTTGTTTTGTATGTTACTTGTAATAAATAACTGCGGTCAGCAAGGCCTTTTACATTTTGTTTCCCATGTCCAGGCAACTAGGCACCCAAAACTGGAGGTACCTAAAATCAAACACCACTTTTAAGCATTTTGATCTTAACCTTTCTATGCTTCATTTGACGTATCTGTAATTTGGTCTAATATGTAGCGCTCTCTCAGTGGGAGTCAGAGGCTTACATAATTTTTGGTTGTTATACAAATGTAAAGTGTTATTTCTTTCTGAATATGAAATGGATATGCCACTGATAGCTTTGATCAGCTATTACACTTTGTTCAAGATAAGACACTTACAAAAAGCCAAGAAAGAAAAGACTAGCTCAAACGCAGGTATAAAATATCTACAAACTACCAAAAGGCTAGTCTTTCAAATGCTCAAATTAAATAAAGACAACTGGGGCTAACTTACATCCCTAACCTTGAAGAAAGCTTAAAGAGACAAATTAATCCAACTTGTTTAAAAGTGGCTGTTTAAATTACTAATACACTTACCTAGTCGCTTTTTCATAAACAAATAGATACAATGAACCAGATTCTCTATTGTCCCTGCCCTGTGTGACCATTTAAATAGAAGTGAAAAGTAGGTGTAGGACACTACTAAAATCAGAAGGCAGTGTTTCACACTCACGTGGCACATGTGTAAATGACTATACAAGGTTCAGAGTAACAGTGGATTGGGCTCCACATCTTTATTTTGGTGCCTTCCCCTGCTCCCAATTTGGCTACTTTTGGTCCACATGAAATATTTTTTACTCAGATACATCTGAGTAAACAAAGTACCCAGTGGGGATAATCTGCAGATACTAAACTCTGAAATTTGAGCCTATAAATAAGTTTCGTTCCTCCTATATACTTTGATTATGATTGGTTGGTTTGCATTTCTGCAGGCAACATGTCTTCATTTAAAAAAAAAGTATAAAGACCATATGCTACCTTTGATCCATGCATATAACTCACTGACATTGACAGGAGTTGTGCTATGGAGAGAGAACAGGATATGGCTCAGAGTTCCATAGTGGTTTGTTTATCTGTTTTTTATTTGTTTTGCTAAGAAGGAAAACAATGTACAGGTCAAAATTTACACTTCAAGCAAGTCAAATCAAACAGTAGTTTCAAAATCTCCTGTTTCTGAAAGCACAGATGGGCAATTAGGATCCACACCTGGATCTCAACTTGGCCCTAATTTAGGGGGCTCAGGCCTAGGGTTTTGGTTTGGGCCCATTTTTGTTCTTCATATTAAATACAGACTAAGCAACCCAACAGATGCTATGAATGTCGGTAAATGACTGCTTGCTAAATACTGTAAATTGTAACTGTAAAAACTGAACAAACCAACACTGCATTAGCCATGACATGGCACAGATTCATCTTGGCTTCTTCCTTTTGGTTTGAGTGAAGGATTTGGCCAGTAGTACTGATCAAGCAAACTAAACCATAAAACATTACACAGAAGGAGGGAAAATACTATTGGCATGAAAGTGTTGTTGGCAATAGCACAGCATCCTCATGTATAATTTTAAACAGCCTTTAATACTATTGCTTAAGCTTTTTATACTCTAATATAGTACAAGCTTGCATTTCTTAAATAAAAAAATTAGCAGCACTGACAACTTCTTCCATTATTGTCTGTTTCTTTCCCCTGTATTCATTAGCGCTGTATTATTTTCCTTGGTAAATATATTCCCCAGTGACAAAATGTTTAGCACTGTGCACTTTCAATACACCAGGTTAATATAACTCCCACAAGATTCTTCAATATACTAACTTCCATTCAGAATTGATCTACAGATCGTGCCAATGGTGGGTTTTTTTCATGTCACGTGAAATATAGAGAAGCTACACACTTCACTTACTGTGCAAACATTGATGGTTCTAGGAAAACTATTTACTAGGCATAAAAGAGAAAGGGGTCCTATACTCTAGCACCTACCAAGCAGTAATGAAACTGTTCAAATCTTATTACTTGCACCAGACTAGACAGTCAATACGAGCACACAATTATTTTTAACTCTGGGTGTTGTGCAAGGTTAATCATCCTATTTGGGCCTTTTTATAGATCTACTCTAGAACTTTCAGTCAAAGATCCATAATCAAATGCAACCATCTCTTCACCTAACCCATCATGTGTGTGCCAGAGACTAATTAGTCTTTAAACTGGAATTCTAATTCAAGGACTTATAAGCAATACTATATTTCTGATTCTGTATGCAATTCAAAGGTTTCCATAAAACTCTACTGTTCTCTCTCGTACTGGTAGTGAATCATGTACTATGTTCTGAATAATGAGTAGAAAATACATTAGCACCCACCTAACTTTTACATTTTTGTTCAGGTCTCCTAAAATCCTGGTTAGTCAGCACCTGCTCCCTTTTGATGCTTCAGCATGCACCATGTTGGTGTTATGATATGACATGACCGGACCATAAAGTTATTTTGAGGATCAGTTAAGTTACTCTTTTAAAAAGGATGCATTTTTCAAGTTTCTTTATTAGTTTACACCCAAAACACTGAAGAAAAATAATAGTATTTGAAAACATGCCAAGTATTGTTCTTACTTGCCTAAACTCCCTGTATGCTAGCTCCAGTGAGGACAACGGATTTGTTTATTTTGATGTATTTAACAGTGTGCCCATCTGGAGCTCATCTTGCACATGTGCTAAGAGGAAATAATAAAACCTACAAATTAGGACCAAAGTCCTAAATGTGAAATCCTCTCAAACTAGGACTTCCCATCCACCCAAGACAGCCTGGGGAAAGAGCAAATGTCTAAAAAATGCTTACCCAACGTTTCCTTCCTTCAAGTATTAAGCTCTATAAATCCAGCTATGAGTCTGCAGACTATGGGCAGCTCTGAGGCAGAACTCAGAGCTTTCAGTCATTTGTGCAGGGGCACACCCCTCTTGCCAAACTTCCATGGCTATGAAACTGTCCCTTCTAACAGACTAAATTCTTATTACGAGTAAAACAGTTTTCACTATAAAAAATGAGAGGAAGAGAACTTTATTATTCATTTAGCAGCTGTATAGCAACCCCTTATCATGGACAGGATGAGTTAGATCTGTGGACCTAATAGCTGAAGAAAGGAAAATTTTCCAGGAAGCATGCATATATTTTCCTATTCATCAGCCCCATAAAGGTCCAAAGATCCTACAGCAGGATTCTATCAGCAGCACACAACTAGGGAGATAAAACAGTTTTGCCTAATATAGAATGTAAACTGAAAAATTCTTAATGTAAATCATTTCTGACTTGCTGAGGCACTAGCACGTGCAACATTGTGCTCCCAAAAACAACGGCTTGAGCATCAGCTCTGAAGTATTGTATGAAGGAAAGAATACACTGAGGATGAGATGGCCACCCTGCAGTGTTGTTTTTGAGTGTCTATCTTTGTGTGTCCACACACATGGCAACTACTTCTCGTGGGGAATGTTTTGCAGGAGACAAGTTCTTTACCTTTGATATCTTGAATATAAATCATCTGATCTGCCTATCACAGGCTTTGAAAACTTTTTTGCCCCTTTCAGCCAGGTGATAGAGCATGAGCATTTGTCCCTTAAGACTTTAGTTTTGTGCAGGTATATTTTTAGCACTGTGGATATCCCAGGGTGTACCAAAACTTTTGGGTATGATGGCTTGGGACAGGAGTAATGCTGTCTACTGTAGTTTACTGGATATATAGCTGACTTTACATGCTGCATTCATCTTGAGAGCCTCTTTGTCAGCATGAAAAATGCAGTAGTAGGGCTCTATGGACAGCTTCTAATTCCAGCACTCATCTGACTGACATGAAATTACTGGAGTTAGAAGTGAGAAGTACTAGTAGCATGTGATGCTAGACGCCCTGAGGTGGCAGAGAATGTCAAAGATGATAGAGTGAGAAGATAGGGAGACAAAAGAAAAATGAGAGAGAAAACATGTAACAAGATAAGGCAGACACCTAAGAAAAGCAAGACAATGACATTTTACTCAACCAACAACAGAGTCTCAGCAGAAAAGAAGAATGGCTTCAAAAAGGCCAAATCAGGAAATGGTAGGAATGAGTGCAAGGAGAAATTATCTTTTTAAGGTAATAAAATAAATTGAGACCTGATTTAGTTTTGAAACTGACCTCTGCTTTTCATTGGATCAACAATGACTGCTTCAGACCTGTTTGTGAAATGAAACTTGATTATTCAGCCATGTTATGCAAAAGTCAGTGATACAGCACAGGATTTGTTTGACCCATCCAAATATATACCAAACCATTTCTTCCGGAGAAATGTCAGCTGAAGAGAGAAGGATAGACATGAGAGGAGGACATAAGGGCAAGAGAAAAAAACAGCTGGTGTCTGAGACTACATCACTCTCTCAAACACATAACATTGGGCAATTTATCCATCTCCAAATGCCTCTTTGCTAATGAGCATACAACATGGCAGTGCTTAATTTCTATAGGTACATCATATATCCTGCCAAAATAAGAGTTTGCAAAGTTGCCCACAAAGAATCTGATCCAGCTACCATTGAAATCAATAGCAAAACCAATGGTCAGGATCAGATCCCAAATGCCCACCAACTCCTCAATGCGGTGGAAAAGCGAGTTTCCACAGTACAGTTTTACTGGGCAATGGTAGTGCCTGTTATTGTTAAACTCCTTCTAATCCTTCCTTTTAATTACTCATAATTCCTTTTGTGTTAAATTTTTCTATGCTTGCACTCATTCAGCCCTTTTTCATGGGGAAATCTGAACCACTTTTAAGTCTTGAAATTGACAGATTAGGAGGGAAAAAATCTTAGTTTAGT